>NC_040040.1:47853570-47908300 GCF_003713205.1 Coffea eugenioides
ACATGTATAGCATTATGGAATTGCCCAAATTATAGCGGGGCTAGCAGGGCATATCCAGAGGTGATAAAGTTCTGTGAGTATTGACTCTGCATCATAGAAACATTGCAAGCAACGGCTCAAGCTGTCATAGAAGATAGTGTTCGAGAAACATCTCGAGAGATTATACTAAACAACTCAGTATATAAGTTAGGAATCCAAATCTAATCCAAAAACTTAAACTACTAAGTTTTGGGTTCTTACTTGCATATTCAGTACTCTTTCTCCAACTCTCGAACCAATGCAGGACATAATTCTTTACTCATGAATCTAATAAATCTCCCCTTTCATGAGTAACCCCTTACATTAAATCCAAATTTAGTGGCTCTTCTCCGAATCTACTTCAATACTCAACGCAAATCCATTTTAATACCTAAAGTCACCTTTTTTTCCAATCATAGACCCACTCTTCTTCAACATTCAAATTGGATTCTGAACTCCTATCAATCTTTGACTCTTTGGTCTTACACCAATCAGATACTCTGCCAAACCCATGGCGAACTGATCCAATACTAACTAAATTCCTTAGCACTTTGATACTTCAATCCACCACCAAGAAGAGAATTTTTATTGGTCCACGAGTAACCCAATCTTGCAATCTGAAACTCTGATATCCCTTATTAGGATTCAGAAGTAGAACACACAACTATTGAAATATCAAGTACATAATAATTTAATTATAAATAAACCATAAGCATGAAAGATAAATGACACACAATATTTAATGTAATTCACCTCCATCATTGAGTCTATGTCCATGGAGAGAAACCTGTTCTTTGTTATGAGAGAAAAATATTATATAAAAATACAATTTGAACCCAAATTCAACTCTTGTATACCATATCTCATCTCACAAGAACCTTCTCTCACTTCATGTATAAGGTTACATGTTGTCCTTGTGTACTCCTTGTGTATTTCTTGTATAATATGCCAACCCACCTATTTATAGAGAATATCATTTGGCCAAAAAATTAAATAACAATAAGAAACCAATACTAATTTCTAAACTTGTAAAAAATAATAAATAACTTCTAAATCCTAATCAAAATTGAAAATTCCTTGACTACCATTTCAAGTAAATAAAACAAATTAGGAAACTAGTTATTTTCACACAAATTAAGAAATCTGCTTAAAAGAAATTAAACTAATTTTCTAACAAATCTCCCCCTTGGTGAATATTTTTTTAACAACAATTTATCTTCAACTATCAAATAATATGATACAAAACTACATATCCGAATTAATATAGTCCTGACATTAAATTGATTCAATCGACAAATGAATATGTGTAATTACCCTGAGTCCAATTTTCAGTTGACTCGTGAGAAGATATTTCAATTCACCATCTTTTTTTGTAGGATTTTTTCTCACAACCACTTGCAATTCAAGATTTCCTTCTATGAGTTATATTTCTAACCATTAAGGCAATTAAGTGATAAAATCACCATACTTCTTCCCATATTTAGGATTGTCTCGCCATGTGTGTTTTTCAAGACTCCACCTAAAATAAAAAACTCGTAACTGTTAAAGTCTTTTGGCACTTGCAAATTAGATCCCTTTGTTTCTTTAGAATACATGCCACACCATCTAAAAAATATAATCCGAATTTAAAAATTATTCGGGATGAAGTATCAACCATTGGAGTTGTGAACAAGTCTCCACCGATTCACATCTAAAATTAGCATTGGACTTTACTTTTTTCTTGACTCTTGAATTACCTGTCTAGATTCACTGTCAAGTGTTTTCATACTTTTCGACTTCCCATCCTTCACTATCAATCAGGATCAAATTACGAACCTCGCTCTGATACCAGTTTGTTAGGATTTAAGTGCTTTAGCAACTCAGTCTTGCAACTTGAAACTCTGATACTACTTATTAGGACAAAACACTTTGAGAGAGTCCACCTAAGAATTCAGTATGTAAGTCAGGAACTCATCTTTGACTCAAAAGTTTAAACTATTAGGTTTCGAGTCCTTATTTATATATTAAGTGCTCTTTTTCTATCTTTCGAATCAATGTGTGACATAATCCTTTATTCATGAACTTAACAGATAGCCTCCAACACCAACAGAATATCCATGGCTAGACCAGAATTCAAAGTCATGGAACCTAGCAAGGATCAGGCAAGAACGGAGCAAGCCACTAAGCAATGCTGAGATTTGTTGCAGTTGGGATTGCCTCGCGATCTTTTTGCAAAATTTAAATGATGAGAAAAATCATTTTTTAAAATACCTTTCTAACCAACGCAGACTTTTTCCTTTGCGTTAGTGACTTTTGTAGTATATGATGTTTGGAATTTGTGATTTGACGAAGTACTTAAATTTAACTAAAGTATAACTTTTGAGGAGAATCCAAACAGGAGAGACCAATACATTTTTAAGAATTAAAAAAATACATACATACATATATATATATATATATATATATATAATAAGAGCGACCAAAAACAAGAGGGATCAATAATGATATCAATATTGTACTGTTTTCATATAATATTAAATATTATTACACTACATCGCCAAATTTAGTTGATTTTTCTAACGTTGAGGATGCTGTACTTTAGACACTTGTTCAATCTAATATGGTTTACATGGTTAGCCCAATATTTTACACAAGCAGGTAAATATATGAAATGTTATACCAGATGCAACGGAACAGAAGAACAAACAAGAACAACTTGGGGGAAATCAGATTTTTATTAGGGTTGTAATCGGAATAGTTTACAGACTAAACATAAGCCCCCGTACAGCTCAGCGGGGGTTGAAGATCTAATTCAAGGCAACTCAACATGAAATATGAGCAAAAAAAATTTTGAAATTTGAAAAAAGGTCATGTATTATGCATCTAAACCTGCAGTTGGATTAGTTTGTAAATAAAATTTTTAAATATACAAATATGACTCAAAATGTATAAATAAAATATGAAAATATATAAAAATTAGCTTTGAAAGATACACTAATGAGATTTGAAATATACAAATGGATTTGGGACAAACAAAACAAAGTGATGAACTATGATTTGGTATCGGATCTTGGCTTGACCCGAGCCTGATCCATTGTTAGATCATGTCCAGAGAGGTCCAAGTTTGTCCAGTTCTACATTCAGATTTGGATTCTGTCTGGATCACTTAGGTCTCGGGCTTTGTTAGTGAATCGGATCTAGTTCTGTGCACTAGTGGATTTGGGGCTAGATACTCGTAATAGTCAGCATTTTGAGGAAATGTTTTGCCGTACTACTTTTTAACGAGTCTGGTGTTCTGTGTTCAGGCTTTATTTGCATATTCAACTAACAGGATTCGAGTTCGGTTCGAATATTAATGAATTTCAAATATTGTTCGAATTCAATTCCTTTATTTGTACAAATATTAGAGTTGGAGTTCGGGTTCGAATTCGAGTTCGAGTTCAAGTTTTACTCGTTAAACTATATGAGCCAAATTTGAGCTCGATTTGATTTTGAAGACAATTTAATTATATTTTTAATAAATAATACATTATGTAGAATAAGTGTAATTCTATTTATTATTTTTAAAAAATAAATAATGCTAATTTATGTATAATTACTCTTTAGTAACATATAATATAAATTTAATAATATTAAATGTATTTATATTTATATCTATATATGTGTTCATGAACAAGCTCGTGTTCGACTTGATTATTAAAGGAGCATAATATTATGCTTGAATTCAATTCATTTATGAAATGATTGTGCTTTTTTCCAAATTCGAATGAGCCGAACATGAATATGTTCGGAAATAGGTTGGTTTATTAAAAGCTCTATTTTGAAAACCTTTCATGCTTCAAAGGTGGTTATTTGTAAGCTAATGCTGCGCAAAATGAATGAGTCATTATGTGGTCATAGAAAAACACTTTTCCTACAAAAATAATTATGCCTCATTGAATTAAACTAGCTTTTGTATTTGATTAATTCTAAGTGAGAACAATTAGACTAGCTATCTACTTTGTTCTTCTTGTTCTATTCTAGGGGTAAATTGCTACAACTCATAAGCAAACAACTAAATGCACCATGAGCAATTAAAACTTTAAGAACAGTAGTGTTTTGACGTCTCATTAGTTTATCATTTCTTCCCTTTTTACCTTGTGAAACAATCTTCAATGTTATACACATACATACATATACATATATACATACATATATACTTATATATATGTATATACATTATACATATATATATGTATATACATTATACATATATATATACATATACACACAGAGAATATATACACACACACAAACTTACTAGCAACCACTGTACAAATTCAAAGAGTGAATGGCCATTACTTAAGAGAAGGTAAAAAATATTGGTCAGATCCATTTTAGGTTCACGAATGCTCTTCTTTAAACAAAAAACAAAAAGAAAATAAACACCAAGCAAATTTTCCCTAATCTTCTATTTTTTTACTATAAAAGAAGTATGACTTATCTCATGCAAATTCTCATAAAGCCAAGCAAAAACATTAGAAAAAAACTTATGCTAATATACAAAACTGATAAAAGAAAATATTTGATTTATCTAAGAAGTGGTAATGGAAATTCGTTGAGAGGGATTTTCAGAAAAAGTGAAATAATGATAGGGTGTTAATTGTTAGTAATTTTATTGTTAATTTTCCTTTTTATCATTGCCAAATATTGCTTTAATTTGCTTTAATTGTCAAAATATATTTATATTTGGTATTTGGATATAATTTCAGAAATTGGAGCAGAAACCTCTTGAGAAGATTATTGTGAAGCTTTACACAATTCCGGTGCAAACCAACGAAGAAGAATGGAATTGCATTTGGGAATTCAATTTGGCTAGACAAAATATCAAAGTTGGTGGGGACCGCAAATAAGTTGTATTGTCTAAAGTTTGCTTTCTTTGCACATTTGTGGTCTTGCTTTCTTATTTGTGAACGTGTGCACTTGGTCAAAAGAGAAACCGACAAACCATAGTTGGCTTTGCTTTTGTTTTCGGTGGAGTTGATTAGGTAGGGAAGGAATGTTTTCTTCTGTAAGCGTGGAGTGAAGTTTCGATTTGGTTTTTTTTATATGTGGGAGAGCGGCACATTTCCGCAGCGGAGTTTTTCTTCTTCTCTTCCATGAGACTATTTTGATTGTATTAGACTACAGAGAATATAATTCTTATTTTTAATTATTAGTAAGAGATAAATGTCTTTGAGTTCAATTAAATTGCGTGGGAATTTTCTTATGAGGCGTGGCTAATCTTCTCCTCTAGTCAAGGATCAACGCGAAGACGCAGTCCCAATTATCTGTGAGATCTAATTAGTTTTTACGTGTTCCTTAATTTATTAATATTTGCATGTTTTCTATTTTAATTTCCATGGGATTATTTTGTTAATTGGATATCAAGGGCCCGATGTGCAATTTGACTTATTAATCTCCTGTCAAATTAATCAATTAAATTCGTAATTATTTAGTTGGTTAATATTAGTGACAACTAGTATTTTCACATATTAGGGGGACATGCAATCTGATTTAAATAACCCTCGTAGCGTGTTATTAATTTGGGTTAGGCTTTTCTAGTTTTTAATGCAATTAGGAAATTAGTTCCTACGGTCGTACCTAGGAGTATTTCCTGGTTAGGGGTAATCAGCGGTCGTACCTTGGTTATCAATAAATTATGGAAAAGCTGGTCGTTAGAGTTTATCGGCGACTATAACTAACCTGTTAATAAAATTAAGTGAACCTTCTTTGCATCAATGATCGGATGAATGGATTGTGTCTGCGTAGTTGTATCCTTGGCTAGAATTTATTTATCATTTATTTAATTGCTATTTACAATTGTATTAATTAATTAATTATTTTTGGTTAAATTAATTAATTATTTTTAGTTAAATTGTTTAATTATTTTTAGTTTATTTCTGATAAAAATCCCCCGTGTCCCGAACTTGAAAAGAATCGAATTTTTCCCAATCCCTGTGGATTCGACCCTACTCACTACTATACACAGAAAATTCATTTTTCTCGAGTAGGTATTTATTATTGCACAGGCTCGACACCTGTCAATTTTTGGCGCCGTTGCCGGGGACTGGCGTTAATTATTTGTTTCTTTTTAAGTTCATTTTTGTTCTAATTTTCTGGTATTTTTCTAGTTTATGCCTCGCTCTTCTCGTACAGGCGAATTAATTTTCGACCCTGAAGTAGAGAAGGCCGCGCGTAGAACGAGGAAAGAAACCAGGCGGCTCAGGGAGGAGCAATACGATATTGCACCTCAGGAACTTGATCCAGAGGTTGAGCCGACAAATTTGTCTGGTGACAATTCAAGTGATTCAGACCAAGAGGAAGTCACTATGGCAAATGCACGAACACTAAGGGAGTTGGCTGCTCCTGATTTAAATCAGCAGCCCTTGTGCATTAGTTTTCCACATTTAAATGATGACACTCCCTTTGAACTAAAATCTGGTCTAATTCATCTCTTGCCATCTTTTCATGGTCTACCAGGTGAGGAGCCCTACAAGCACTTGCAAGAGTTTGACGTCGTTTGCAACAGTATGAAGCCTCCGGGAATTACTGAAGAGCAAATAAAGATGAGGGCCTTCCCCTTCTCTTTGAAGGATTCCGCAAAAGACTGGCTCTACTACCTACCGCCTGGTAGTATCACCACGTGGAACCAACTGAAGAAAAAATTCTTGGACAAGTACTTTCCTGCGTCTCGAGCTGCGAGCCTAAGGAAGGAGATATGTGGTATCAAACAACACCCAAGCGAGTCTCTCTATGAGTACTGGGAGAGGTTTAAGAAACTGTGCACCAAATGCCCTCAACATCAGATAAGTGAGCAACTGCTCATTCAATATTTCTATGAGGGGTTGCTTTTTAGGGACAGAAGCATAATCGATGCTGCAAGTGGAGGGGCGTTGGTGAACAAAACCCCTCGAGGAGCATGGGAGTTGATTGAAGGGATGGCTGAGAACTCACAGCAGTTTGGTTCAAGAGAGGACATCCCGACGCGTAGGGTGAATGAGGTGGAAACGTCCTCTATCCAACAGCAGATCTCCGAATTAACATCTTTCGTAAGACAATTAGCTGTGGGGAGTGCTTCACAAGTCAAAGTGTGTGGGGTGTGCACTGCCGTGGGTCATCCTACGGAAATGTGTCCACTGGTTCAAGAAGAAACTACAGAACAGGTGAACATGGCTGGCCACGCGCCCGCGCCAAGAAAGCAGTACGACCCGTACTCAAACACCTACAATCCTGGTTGGAGGGATCACCCCAACCTTAGCTATGGAGGAAATAGGCAGTCTAACTTTGTGCCAAATAGACAGCAAGGGCACCAACAGCAGTATCATCCTCGCCTACCACCACCACCACCCCCTTCAAACTCAAGTCCGTCCATGGAAGAGATGATGAAGCAATTACTTGCTAATCAACAAAAGACGGATTCAGACCTACAAAACATGAGAAATCAACTGGGACAGGTGCAATCATTGCAAAATCAAATGAATCAAATGGCTATAACAATCAACCGTTTGGAGTCTCAAGTTCAAGGAAAGTTGCCATCTCAACCTGAGGCGAATCCAAAGAATGTAAGCGCAATGACCTTAAGGAGTGGGAAGGAAGTTCAAGGACCCGAACCCGTGATTCCTAAAGATAAGGACGAGGAACGGATTGAGAAAGAATTGGAAGAGGAGGGCACAGACAACAAAAATGCAAAGGTAACCTCGAACCCAATTCCTACAACTAAAACTAATCCACCTCCCTTTCCTAGCAGGTTAGAGAAACCAAAGAAGCAAGACAAGGAAAAAGAGGTCTTAGAGATTTTTCGCAAGGTGGAGATCAACATACCCCTGCTGGATGCGATTAAACAAGTACCCAGGTACGCAAAATTTTTGAGGGACTTGTGTGCCAACCGCAAGCGGTTGAAGGGGGATGAACGAGTTATAGTTGGGGAGAATGTTTCAGCAATTCTACAAAGGAAACTTCCACCAAAATGCGGAGATCCAGGTATGTTTACTATTCCTTGTAGGATAGGTAATACTTTGATTGGGAAGGCCATGTTAGACCTGGGAGCCTCAATTAATGTCATGCCAAAGTCCATTTATGCTTCCTTAAACTTAGGCCCTTTGAAAGAGACTGGGATAATAATTCAATTAGCTGACAGGACCAATGCATACCCTGACGGGTTGATTGAAGATGTTTTGGTAAAAATTAATGAATTGGTTTTTCCAGCTGATTTTTATGTGCTCGACATGGAGGATGAACACTCCCGTGATCCGTCACCTGTGTTGTTAGGTAGACCCTTTTTGAGTACAGCCCGAACCAAAATTGATGTTAATAAGGGTACTTTGTCTATGGAATTTGATGGTGAGATTGTTCACTTTAACATCTTTGAGACCATGAAATATCCATCCGATTCAAATATTGGCTCTGTTTTCTCGATAAATGTTATTGACCCTGCTATACAGGAGGTTTTTGAAATTGAAGGCAGGGATGAACTAGAGGTCGTCCTGACCAGGCACTTTGAGTCCAAAACAACCTCTAGGGTAGAGTTGAGTGAAGAGCTTAAATGCGTGATTGGATCGTTGCAAACGTTACCAACCACGAAGACAAGGTATGATCTTGCACCGATTTTCATACCCGAACCTCACCAAAGGTTACTTCCATCTGTGGTGCAGGCACCTGTCTTGGAACTAAAACCACTGCCGAAACACCTAAAGTATGTATACTTAGGTGAAGGGGAGACACTTCCAGTGATCATCTCCGCGGGTTTATCAAAGGTTCAAGAAGAGAAACTACTTCGAGTTCTTAGGGAACATAAGCAGGCGATAGGATGGACCATCGCCGACATCAAGGGAATTAGCCCTGCGGTGTGTATGCACCGAATTCGACTCGAGGAGAATGCTAAACCCGTACGGCAAGCTCAACGGAGATTAAATCCTCTCATGATGGAGGTCGTAAAGAAAGAGATTTTAAAACTGCTGGACGTTGGAATTATATTTACAATATCAGATAGCCCGTGGGTAAGTCCAGTACAGGTGGTCCCGAAGAAGGCAGGGGTGACAGTGGAATCAAACCAAGAGGGTGAGCTCGTACCAATTCGAAAGCCCACCGGATGGCGACAGTGTATCGATTACCGAAAGCTAAATGCCGTCACGAAAAAGGACCATTTTCCCCTCCCTTTCATTGACCAGATGGTGGAGCGATTAGCATGTCGAGCTTACTATTGTTTCTTGGATGGATTTTCAGGTTATTTTCAAATTGCCATCGCACCCGAGGACCAAGAGAAGACTACTTTCACCTGCCCATTTGGAACATTTGCATACCGAAGGATGCCATTTGGATTATGTAATGCACCTGCTACCTTCCAAAGATGCATGGTAAGTATTTTTTCAGAATATGTTGAGAAAATTATTGAGGTTTTCATGGACGATTTCAGTGTATATGGTGAAAGTTTTGAAAACTGTCTAGATAACCTGAAATTGATCTTAGTAAGGTGTATAGAAACTAATCTCGTGCTTAATTGGGAAAAATGTCATTTTATGGTTGAACACGGGATAGTTTTGGGTCATGTTGTATCATCTACAGGTATTGAGGTTGATAAGGCAAAAATAGATGTTATATCTACTTTACCTTACCCCGCGAGTGTGCGGGAAGTTCGTTCTTTCTTGGGTCACGCAGGTTTCTATAGAAGGTTCATCAAGGATTTCTCGAAAATTGGAGCACCCCTGTTCCAACTTTTGCAAAAAGATGTATCCTTCGAATTTGATGAAACATGTAAGGGGGCATTCAATAAGTTAAAGGAGTTATTGACCACCTCACCTATTATCCAACCCCCTGACTGGAACCTCCCATTCGAGATCATGTGTGACGCCAGCGACTATGCAGTGGGTGCGGTATTGGGTCAAAGATTAGGAAAGGCAGCTCATGCTATCTACTACGCATCTCGAGCCTTGAACGGAGCTCAATTGAACTATTCAACCACCGAAAAGGAGCTTTTAGCAGTTGTTTTTGCCTTAGAAAAATTTCGGTCTTATTTACTTGGTGCTAAAGTTATTATTTTTTCTGATCATGCAGCTTTGCGGTATCTGTTGACCAAAAAAGAGGCAAAACCGCGATTGATACGGTGGATATTGTTGCTACAGGAGTTCAACCTGGAGATCCGAGATAAGAAAGGGGCGGAGAATCTGGTAGCAGATCACTTGAGTCGAGTACAAGTCGTCGAAGATGACATCCCATTGAGAGAAGCATTCCCCGAGGAGCATTTATTTTCTATTAACTCATCTTTGCCTTGGTATGCAGATATTGTTAATTTTCTAGTCACTGACAAATTTCCTACAGGATGGCCTAAGGCAAAGAGAGACAAGTTGAGGAGCGATGCAAAGTTCTACATTTGGGATGATCCTTACCTCTGGAAGCGGGGTGCTGATCAAATCATCCGTAGATGTGTAAGTGAAGTTGAATTTCAATCTATTCTAGCCTATTGTCACTCTTTTGCATGTGGAGGTCACTTTGGACCGAAGAGAACGGCTCGTAAGGTGCTAGAGAGTGGATTCTATTGGCCAACTCTATTCAAGGATGCCTACTCATTTTGTAAGTCATGTGATAAGTGTCAAAGAGTGGGTAATATCTCTCGTAGGGATCAAATGACTCAAACCCCAATGATTTTTGTTGAAATTTTTGACGTTTGGGGCATTGATTTTATGGGTCCTTTTCCTTCTTCCTTTGGTTTTTTGTATATATTGCTTGCTGTAAATTATGTTTCGAAATGGGTAGAAGCAAAGGCCACCCGCACTAATGATTCCAAAGTGGTTGCAGAATTCGTTAAGTCTAATATTTTTGTTCGCTTTGGGATGCCGCGAGCAATTGTAAGTGATCGGGGTACTCATTTCTGCAACAAAAAGATCGCTGCAATTTTTAGGAGATATGGTGTCTTGCACAAAGTCTCTACATCATACCATCCTCAGACAAATGGTCAGGCGGAAACATCGAACCGAGAGATCAAATCAATTCTAGAAAAGATGGTCCGACCCGATAGGAAGGATTGGAGTGTGAGACTAGATGATGCACTATGGGCATATAGGACAGCATACAAGACACCCATTGGCATGTCCCCTTACCGATTGGTATTTGGAAAGCCATGTCATCTCCCGGTCGAGTTTGAGCATAGAGCATTTTGGGCGGTCAAACAATGCAACATGGATATCGAGGAAGGCGGAATTCAAAGAAAGTTACAATTACTAGAGTTGGAAGAAATTCGAAATGAAGCATACGAGAATGCAGTGATCTATAAGGAGAAGAATCAGATCTTTCATGACCAACAGATCTCTAGGAAGACATTCGTCTGTGGGCAAAAAGTTTTACTATACCACTCCAAATTGAAACTATTTCCAGGTAAATTACGTTCTCGTTGGATTGGCCCTTTTGTTGTGACTAATGTCTTTCATTATGGTGCAGTAGAGATCCAAAGTTTGAAAACAGAGAAGAAATTTGTGGTGAATGGTCATCGTCTCAAGCCGTATTATGAAGGATTTCCAATTGAACGGGTGGAGATGATGCAACTGGAAGACCCGATTTGCTTAGTTTAAGCAAATTCTGGACTCCGTCTAGCCAAAGACGTTAAAGAAAGGCGCTTTTGGGAGGCAACCCAATTTTTGATTTTGTTGGTTTTTGTTGTGCGATTCGTTAAATATGTCGTTTCTCATCTGGGTATTGCTTAAATTTGATATTTTTCTCTACTATGATCAGGACAGGTGATCATGGCGTGCCCATGCGAAGAGGGCACGCATTAAAGTTCCAACTTCAAGGTTTTGGAAAAGTGACCAAATGAGGCAAAAAAGGCGAAATTTGATCAAAGATCTCAATACCTCAAATTCAGTAATTGTGGTTTTTGATGCATTAAAGAGGTTTAGAATGCATGTTTAGATCATTTTACATGTGCGTGAATGGTTTATTTTGACATAGAAATGATCTATGATGCATTTTGGGAAATTGGGGTATCATTTGTAATTATTCCAAAGTTGAATTTCTGCTAAATTTTGCAGCAGAAAACGCGTTTTTTTAATGAAACGCGCCACTGAATCGCGTTTTCATAGAATCGCGTTTTCAAATCTGCGCCTATAATTAAGAAAACGCGCCTTAAAAACGCGACAGGAAGTCGCGTTTTCTACCAAGTCGCGTTTTCCAGCCTGTTCAGAAACCAAAAACGCGCCTTCAAATACGCGACTTAAAGTCGCGTTTTCTCACGTAGTCGCGTTTTCGATGCTACAAGTTTGGTGAAAAAAACGCGACTTCACAAAACGCACCTTGAGCCGCGTTTTCTTGAGCCGCGTTTTCTGAGCACAATGATCCGACCTCGGATCCTTTTAAAAACGAAGGCTTGGACCACTTTTCAACTCTACTTTTCTTCATGTTGGCTTGTTTTTAGTAAGTTTTAGTTCTTCGATTAATGTTTGTGTGTTTTGTAGGTGGCAATGGCAAGAGTTCATGCAAATGATCTCAATTGCAAGGGTGTTTATATTAAAAAAAAAAAAAACATTTTGCATTCTTCTTTCCTTCTTTTCTTCTTTTCTTTCTTCTTTTCTTCTTCCTGCTGCTTGCCCTTTTTCCCCCTTTTCTTTTCTTCTTCATTCGCCGCCGCCAGAAGCTCCGCTGACCCACGGCAGCCGCGGCAACTGGCTCGCGCGCCGCTCCTCCCTGCCGCTCGTCGACGCTGTCCACGCCGGACGCCGCTGCCGCAACCGCCGCCCACCCCAGCTCTTCTCGCCGCTGCCTCGGCTCTCCTCGCCAAGGGTGACCACCAGCTCATCTCACCTCCTTCACCCTTGTCATAGCCACCGCCTCCAAGATCCGCCTGAAGCCCCGAAAGCCGCGCACCACCAGATCCAGCTGCCGCAAACTCTTCTCTCTCACAACCACCACCTTCATCGCACCACTGGCTTCGTATGCACGCGCCTGCCTCAATCTCTTTCTATTATTTTTTTTCATTCTCTTATTTTATTATTGCAGTATGTTTTTATTATTTTTATTACAGTACGTTTTTGAAAATTTTGCGTGTTTGGACTACCTGACATTTCTATTCCTCCTTAGTTGGGTACTTCTGTGTTACTTTGCTTGTTTCTTTTCACTTTGCTTGATTTTTATTTATTTAGTAGATTGACTTGTGGTTAGTCGTGTGATTTACTTATTCTGCTGTACTTTGTGTCTAACTGTGGGTAATTTGCTACAGTTGTTTGTTCAATTGGGAGGTGCCTTTAACACTTAAATTTACTTATTGAAGTACATTGCTTTCAATTGCCTTATATGAGAGCCTTTTGTCTGTTTGCATTTCAATTACTACATTGATTGGGGTGATTTTGAGGTGCATTATTATTACATTTGGCTAAGTTTGGAACCACGAGTGTTTATTGATTGCATTTGTTATAAGTGTTGAGATATCTGTATAACTTGCGAGTGAATGCAGTGTGCATTTTGTTCATTGAATTGATTTTTCATTTGTTAGTGCTTTGAATTTCTTGTTTCCATTATTCGTTAGCAACTGTTGTCTATTGTGGTTTGGAGTGCAATTTGGAAAGAATGGTGAAACCACGATCCCGACCCTTTGACCTCCGCTTCGCCTCCTCCAACTACAGGTGCTAATAGCTGGCACCAGCTTCAGGGGAGTTTCGTTGTCCTTCTTCTTATTTTTACTGTTTCATTATCACATTGAGGGCAATGTGTGATTCAAGTATGGGGGGGGGGATTTGGGTTTAGTTTTGATTGGTGTTTCTTTAATTTGCTGCCTTTCTTACTAGTGTTTTGATGAATAAATGTGGCATCTCACTCGTCTATTGCTGGTTATGATTTATTCTATGAATTTAGTTTAAGTGGCAAGTAAAAGCATGTTATCTTGGTGAATATCATGAGTTTAATGACTTGGTGCAAATTGTGGTTAAATTGTTTAGGCAATATAAATATTTTACTAGCAATTGTTGTGTGGATTAGGCAATTGTTGATCTTAGTTCTCCATATTAGGAGATGACGTGGGCCATGATCTTTAATTATCTGGTTTTCTGGTGCTTTAATTGTGATTAATAAATGACCCTACTCCGCTAGTGTCGTCACCCAGTAACCGGGAGTCTTCACCACAAGTGTCGACTTTCGCGTCAAAAAGTGACTATATATATGAGTAGTTAGTCCTGAAGCTGTGAAGAGTTGAGTAACTGGGCTCTTTCATCTAAAAATGTCAGGGTTCACGTCAAAAGACTTGAATAGCTTGGGACTGAGCATAAAAAAATAAAAAAAATAATAAGTAAGTTTATGATCATGTTGGCCTGCCGATCCTTGTTCTTCAATGTTGAGATTTTGATTTTCAGTTGACCCAATTGCTAACTTTTGCTAGTTTAATATTTTGATTTCTTAGACGACTTAGCCATGAATTGGACGAGTCTATGATTTCAGGAGCTAACCGGGAGAAATATGTCTTGACACTTAGCCACTAAAACTTGATTTTGGGATAAGCGTAGCTTGGCAGTAAATGAAATGAGAGTTAGCCATTGTTGAGTTTAGTGTTCCCATACTTGAGGACAAGCATGATTTAAGTGTGGGGGGAATTGATAGGGTGTTAATTGTTAGTAATTTTATTGTTAATTTTCCTTTTTATCATTGCCAAATATTGCTTTAATTTGCTTTAATTGTCAAAATATATTTATATTTGGTATTTGGATATAATTTCAGAAATTGGAGCAGAAACCTCTTGAGAAGATTATTGTGAAGCTTTACACAATTCCGGTGCAAACCAACGAAGAAGAATGGAATTGCATTTGGGAATTCAATTTGGCTAGACAAAATATCAAAGTTGGTGGGGACCGCAAATAAGTTGTATTGTCTAAAGTTTGCTTTCTTTGCACATTTGTGGTCTTGCTTTCTTATTTGTGAACGTGTGCACTTGGTCAAAAGAGAAACCGACAAACCATAGTTGGCTTTGCTTTTGTTTTCGGTGGAGTTGATTAGGTAGGGAAGGAATGTTTTCTTCTGTAAGCGTGGAGTGAAGTTTCGATTTGGTTTTTTTTATATGTGGGAGAGCGGCACATTTCCGCAGCAGAGTTTTTCTTCTTCTCTTCCATGAGACTATTTTGATTGTATTAGACTACAGAGAATATAATTCTTATTTTTAATTATTAGTAAGAGATAAATGTCTTTGAGTTCAATTAAATTGCGTGGGAATTTTCTTATGAGGCGTGGCTAATCTTCTCCTCTAGTCAAGGATCAACGCGAAGACGCAGTCCCAATTATCTGTGAGATCTAATTAGTTTTTACGTGTTCCTTAATTTATTAATATTTGCATGTTTTCTATTTTAATTTCCATGGGATTATTTTGTTAATTGGATATCAAGGGCCCGATGTGCAATTTGACTTATTAATCTCCTGTCAAATTAATCAATTAAATCCGTAATTATTTAGTTGGTTAATATTAGTGACAACTAGTATTTTCACATATTAGGGGGACATGCAATCTGATTTAAATAACCCTCGTAGCGTGTTATTAATTTGGGTTAGGCTTTTCTAGTTTTTAATGCAATTAGGAAATTAGTTCCTACGGTCGTACCTAGGAGTATTTCCTGGTTAGGGGTAATCAGCGGTCGTACCTTGGTTATCAATAAATTATGGAAAAGCTGGTCGTTAGAGTTTATCGGCGACTATAACTAACCTGTTAATAAAATTAAGTGAACCTTCTTTGCATCAATGATCGGATGAATGGATTGTGTCTGCGTAGTTGTATCCTTGGCTAGAATTTATTTATCATTTATTTAATTGCTATTTACAATTGTATTAATTAATTATTTATTTTGGTTAATTATTTTTAGTTAAATTGTTTAATTATTTATTTTTAATTTCATCTTGATAAAAATCCCCCGTGTCCCGAACTTGAAAAGAATCGAATTTTTTTCCAGTCCCTGTGGATTCGACCCTACTCACTACTATACACAGAAAATTTATTTTTCTCGAGTAGGTATTTATTATTGCACAGGCTCGACACCTGTCAAATAAATAGGACAAATTACACTTTACCTCCTATGATTTAGTATTTTTTATATAACCCTCTATAGTTTCAAAAGTTATATATAACCTCCTCATGATTAGAGATGGCAATGGGAGTGGGCACCTGCCCTGCCGAGGGCCATTGGGGAGGGAATGGGGGCGGGAAGGAATTTTTTTCCCCCGTTTAGAAACGGGGCGGGGGGCGGAGTTATACTCTTCCGCCCCATCCTCCGCTTTGCCACCCGTTTAAAAAAAAAGATATATATGTGTACATAATTATATATAATGATAATATCAATTATACTACTCCCTCCGTCCCGTTTTGTTAGTCTTGGTTTTTTTTTCACACAGATTAAGAAAGTGTAATTAATTTGGTTGGAAACATAAATTTAGATTAATAATTTCCTAAAATACCCTTATGCTAAGATAGACTTTTCATTTATCTATGTATTGGAAAAGCTCAATGTATTCAATGTAGTGGGTTAGTATTTAATAACAATGTATTAATAACAAGATATTTAATAAGGGTATTTTAGACAATTTGAAAGATTACTACATTTCTTAATGGGAAAGTGGACTACAATTTGGGACAGACGAAAAAGGAAAACAAGACTAACAAAACGGGACGGAGGGAGTACTAATTATACATGTCTATTAATAAAAGTTATTAATTATTTATATTAAATTTATTAATACATTTATATTAAATTCCTAACTGCACTTAATACAATAACACTTTTTTCTAAAAAAAATACAATAATAATTTATTGATTGTATTTGTATCAAAATTCAAAGTGAAAACTTGATTATTTTAATTATATTTATTTTATCATATTAGATTGTATTCAAATAACTTTTTTTAATTATTTTTATGAGTTTCAATTGTGAAATTACAATGAATAATAATTTGATGATATATTTGATATTTTAATACTTGATTATTTGCTCAAATTTAATTATAATAAAATCATTTAATGAAAATTTTTTTAACCCCACGAGTGCCCTCGCGGGGGAAGAGAGGTGGGCAGGGAAAGCCTGGGACGGGGGGCGAGGGAAATTAAGAGGTAATAGGACGAGGGTGGGGGAGGGGTCCCCCATCCCATTGACACCGCTACCCGTCCCACCTAGGGGCGTTAACGACTCGAGCTGCTCGCTCTCGAGCTCGTGTTGACCGAGCTCGAGCCAAGTTTGAGCAATTCGTTAATACAAACGAGGCGAGCTCCAGCCTTTATTTCTTAGGCTCGATAGTTCGACGAGCCGCTCGTTAGGCTCGAGTAAATGTGAAATTATAAAAATACCCCTTTGTTAGGTTACCTAATTTTTGTTCCTCACTTTCACTTCCCCCAATCTAACATCTTCCTCCGCCGACAGTCCTAGCTAAGCCTGTTGACAACCCTTCTTCCAGCTCCTTTGCAGAATTGGACCCAAACAAACACGCCATAGCCGTAGCGGCTGCCATCGCCGCCGTTGCCGAGGCTGCTCTTGCTGCTGCTCAGGCAGCTGCAGAGGTCGTTAGGCTGAGCTTGGATTAAGGTGTCAGTTCTTGGATTAAGGTTTGAGCTTTACGAATTCCGCTGTCTACTTTAGCAGAGATATTTGAGCCGAAGTTGCATAAGGAGTTTTGATAAAGTTGGCATACTGAGGTCACATTGGGTTGGAGAAGCAGGTCACGTTGGATGCCTCAGCAACTGTGGTTCTCGTTTGAGCTTCATTAGAGGACAGATCCATTAAGGGAGGTAGCTCCGAAGAACACGAATCATCACGACAATTTGTTGCCCAGGTTAGCCCTGAAATGTGTGGGCTTGCGCTTGAACAAGAGACCTTCTCAAGTAATGTATTGCTTTTTTTGGCCACAATTTGCTGATCGTCTAATTTTCTTGTCCTTTTCTTTGGGTTTGATTTGCTAATTGAAGTTCGAACAAAATGGAGAGCTATCCCCCGGTAGCAAGTCTAAAATAATTATACTTTTGCATACTTTATAAGACTTAAAGCATCACCTGCTTTCTACTTTTTGCTGGCTCTTTGGACTATTTTTTGCTGGTTTTTCATGTCTGATTCTTTCAATTTTTTGGCTGCTATTTTGCTTTTTTTTTTTGGCAGCTCACTTGTTGGTTTCTTTTGCTTCTTAATACAGTTAATGTTGAAGAGCTTATGCATCGGAGCTTAATTTGTTGATGAAGTATTGAAGACATTATTTACATTTGAAATTTGTTGGTTACTTATTGTATTTTATTTCCTTGTGCAATAATGGTTGAACATTTCAAGTGTTGGACATTTAGATTTTTATTTCTTATATGTTTATGATTATATTAGTGGATAATTTGTAGGTCTTAAGATCAGGAATATGTGAAAATTGTTATTATCATGCTCAAATTGTATAAAAATTTTGCGGACAAAAATGTTGTTTTCTTGCCCAAAATTCCAGAAACTCGAGCCGATTTCGACCTCGAACTCAAGCTCTTAACGAACTAGAAATCGAGCTAAATTCAAGCGAAACGTGAGCCAAAAAATCGAGCGAAAACCGAGCGGCTCGCGAGCCAGAATTCGAGCTAGGCTCGCAAGCCGTAAGTGAGTCGATCTCGAACTTGCCTTTTTCTAAATCGAGCCGAGCTCGAGCTTAATTTTACGAGCTCGTCGAGCTCGAGCTCGCATATAAATAAGCCTAGCTCGACTTGATAATTTTAAAACTCGATTCGGTTCGGTTCGTTTGCACCCCTAGTCCCACCCCCACCCCATTGTCACCCCTACTCATGATTTGGATTAAAATGTCAAAATAACGAAAATAATCATTTGTAACGAGTCATATACACAAAAATTGCTCATCGGTCATGTACACAAACTTTGCAAGTGACTAAATTTGACAAATAGACTTAAAACTCGACAACTCATCCAATCCATCTACTAATTTTAAAGGTTGCATTGAGTTAGTCGGCGATGGGTTTTGATAGGTTGGGTTAAAAAAACTCAAATTATTTAGTAGATGGGTTGGGTGTCTTTCCTTAAGTACCCATTATCTAACTTGTATTTTTAAAAAAATTTCAAAACAATAAAGTAAAGAGCTAATGATGCTAATCTTCTTTTGACGCTTAGTTCGTCGTCTTCTCCACTCGGGGGCTCACTCTTTTTCTTTTTTTCACCTTCCTTTCACGGTTCTCTTCCTAATCATTAGTGTACAATTTCACGACCCTTTCGGCTCTTGCTTTTGATTGCTTCCGTGTTGTTTCGCTTACAAAATTCTTCGCGTCAGTCCATTTTCTCTAGTCATCCATTGACTAAAAAATATATAAAGATAACCTCCTGATAAGCATCAACTTTGTTCCTCGATCTCGTTCCCGACCATATAAGCATCTGATGCGGGGTGCTGATTAAGTGAAAGAAATTGGTCCAAACAAATTAATAAAAAATTTTGGGGTTTTCGAACCTCAACTATTTCTTATTGGCTGTCTAGCATTAAAGCGATGCTCTGATCATTTAGAATCTTTTCGTTATTAGTGGAGTTCAAACTCCAGCTTACAGGTTAAAGAGGAACTTAATCCCTTTTTAGTGGCCTTGCCGTTGTTTGCTTCGTTGTTGTTTCTGGCTTATACTTCCTCCTGTCAGTCCTTTTCCTCTTGTCATCCGTTGTCTCTATTAAACTTTGAAGTCTTCAAGTTTCCTAAACAGAAGATCAAACAGATCGAGTGGTGAGAAACAGATCGATCCAGAAGATTAGCAGTTTTGTCGTGCACAAATGGCAATGGAAGCTCAAACTTCTCCCTCTCCCCCTTTTCCTACGGCAGGGTTGGGGCCCTGTGAACAATCATGGTCCCAATTCCATTCAACTTACCCTGATTATCACCAGTGGGTTTTCTGGAGCGAATTTTGGAATGACGAAGTACACTGCGTCAAGTCTCGTGTCGCCACCAGTAAGTACAACGTAGTTATTTCAGTAATCTCATATAATATATATGTGGATACTTTGTTGGACTATTGATCACAATTAAATGTCTGACTCTGATAAATTCGAACAATTTAGAACAGAAAAATTTCTAGAAACTATCAGTTTGATGACAAATTAAACTGTTAGAAGGTACATGGAAGGCGTGGGCCATCCAATTGGAAGGCACTTGGGGGAGGCGCTTGTAGCTTTTCAATTAATCTTTGGGAAAATTATACACGAATACATCATCAGATGTGTAGATTTAGGTTGGAGGGCTGTGGATTCAGCTCTCTCAAAGTGTAATTTGAACTTCTTCTGAACTTCAATTTGCTCCGTTTATGAGTACATATATAACTTCCTTCCTTTGACCTTTTTTTTTTTTTTGTCTCGGTGAAAACACAGATCAATCAGTACTCTTTAATTAATAAATAAATGATACAATAGTACTAGCTAGCACGCAATTTTTTTTTCCTGATTTTCCTATTGCAGCTGCTGACGGTGCCTTGACTAAGGAGAAGATCAAATGTTTTCTACAACTTCTTAAGCAAATAATGTGGTGTCAGTGTCTAGTTCAGTTTTGGGGTTTAGTGACGATTGGCAACAAAACGTATTTGACAACTTGTGACCAGCCTTTTGCTCTCCAATACTCCTGTGATCTAGACGTCAAGAAACTATGTGAATATAGGAAGCACTGTTTGGATTACTTAATACCCGTGATGATGATGATGATCATGACGACGACGACGACGAGGAAGACGAGGAGGAGATTGGTCCCCCTGGTCGGGTGTTCCGCAGTGGATACCCTGAATTTGCACGGAATGTGCGTGATTACACTAGTAGAGAGTATCCTCAACTTGATTACTTGGCGTTGCCAATCTATCGTCCTAGTCGATACCTCCCCATTGGTGTGCTGGAAATTGTATCACCATGTATTTTTTACATACCACGAAGGTCGGTTCTGGACAAGCTTCAGGTTCGACTTTCCTCCTTTAAGTTGCTTAATTACTTTCCTATTGTTGACAAAGACCTGGTGGTGGTGTTTTTGATTTATATGAGTTATAATTATTAGTATAATTTTATCAATAAATTAGATAATATATGAAATGGGTGGAGACTCCCTCCCTTATATAAAAGGGGAACTTAGAGGACGAGGACCAAGCCGTAACTAATTCGTTTGTGATGACTAATTTAAAGATAACTAATTAATTTATTATTTGAACTATGTAATGGATATAGGGGGTATTTTATAACATAACCAACCATTGTCTTGTGTGTTATATAGTGAAAGATTTGTGGTAGCATAACATTCATGATTTAAGTTTTCAGTGAACTCAAGACCAAACGAAACTTGGCACTTAATAAGAATTTCGTGAAAAATCTAACTTGAATAGGAGATGCTTTGCATGAATTTTGTGTATCTCCATGTCCTTTACAAATTTGGGCGTAGATCGTGATTTCCAGAGGTCATGGGTTTCTAGTTGTTAGGTGGCAATAGGACGGGTGCTT
The DNA here is from genome assembly GCF_003713205.1 of Coffea eugenioides. Lineage (NCBI taxonomy): Eukaryota > Viridiplantae > Streptophyta > Magnoliopsida > Gentianales > Rubiaceae > Coffea > Coffea eugenioides. The sequence continues at coordinate 47,875,007 of NC_040040.1, forward strand.
TTTATGAATTTATCTAATGGAAGGCCTCTTTTGCAATGTGTCAATAACCAATTTTTCAACTATCTATTGCTATGAAAACGATGGTGACTATCACCCCTATATTAATGTTCTCTTTTTAAGTTATTTTTTAAGTGAAAGAAGTTTCTAAAAAATCTATGGGGTTTGAAGGAGGTTTTGGTTTTTCAGAACTTCTATACCAAAATTAGTTGCGTAAATATAAAAGAGCCTGTCTTATTGGGTTTTTTTTTTCTTTTTGTTTGTGGGTACAAATCCGTTGTTGTCAAATAACGTTTAAAAGCCAAAGCAAATACTTTGAAACTTGTAAATAACACTTTAATTTATTTACGGCACATGGGTAATGTGTTTGCCAGAATCTACTACCGGCGGTGGATCTGACAACTACTTGTCTAAGCCTCATGCAAGTAAGTTCATGTGAGTACCTCAAGTATTTTTTTTTCCTCCTTTTATACTGCATAATCTTGGCCGAAGCTTTAGGCTATTCATTCCATGCTAATACTTTTAAGCCATTCATCTACAGGTCAATGTGGAGAGATTGCTACAATTGAAAAAGTACTGGATGAGGTGAGTGAAATATGTGAACTGGATGATGATGATACTGATACTTGGACTACTTCTGGAGAAATACTAAGTTCTCATCGTGGCGTAGATTTTATTCGAAAGGGACAAGGGGTAGTTGGGAGAGCATTCTCATCCAAAAGTGCATGCTTTTGTAGGGATATAAGAGAATTAAGCATAACAGAATGCCCGTTGGTACCCACTGCACGATGCTACAATTACTCTGCCTGTTTTGCAGTTTGTTTGCAGAGCTCTTGCTCGAACAATTGCATTTACGTACTAGAGTTCCTTTTACATAAGAATCAAATAGACCATGGGGATCCTAGGACATTGTTGCCTAGCCTAATGAAGACATTGAAAGAACGCCTCGGAAGTTCTTTTAAGATTGCTTTAGGACAAGACTTGGGGCAGAAATTGATTGTTGAGGTTATAAAGGTTTCTCCAGAGGATAATTTGATTCTTTTGAAATCTGCAATGCTACCGATGTTGAATCTACACCTAGGCTTAGAGAAGTACATGGAGGAGAAGGAATGATGCAAGTTGATTCCTCATCTCAGCAAGTTGATACTGCAAATGCTTAAATAAATGGTGTCCATGGACAGCAGAGTGGAATTGTTGGATCTCCACTTAGACCAGAGCAAGCACAGGGCTTTATCAACATATCATGCCAAGAATTAATTCTTGCAGGAGTTGATGTTGCGCACAATTCTATGAATGGTATTTATGAACAGGAAGACGGAATTGTTAGATCTTCAACTGGAGAGGAGCTCGTGCAAAACATGGTCAGCGTAGCACATGATGAACCTGAAAGAGATGGTGCTAGTATAGACCAGAGGGACAATGAAATGATTAGCATAAAAATGCAAAAGTCTAGTTGTACTTTAAAAAGCGACCTTCGAATTACTCGTGAGGTTCTTGAACAAAATTCCAGGAGGAAACTTGAAGATGCTGCAAAAAATATTGGAGGTAATTCTTAACTGTAGCACTTCCCTAGATCAGAATTGAATTCAAATGTTGGTTAACACATTGTGATTTGATCTGGACCCGTTTGGAAAGATCTAGTTTACATGTTGTAAAGGCTTTTTCCTTAACTGAGGTTTTTCTTCTGAAATCTGCAGTTAGTCGATCTACATTGAAGCGTATATGTAGGGAGTATGGTATTCACAGATGGCCCCCTCATAAAGCAAGGAAGGTTAATCAAGCATTTGCTGAACAGAAAATTGTTCAACCTTCTACTGAAGATACTCATGAACACCACCAGTCAAATGCAACAAGGTTAGAAGATGATAATGGCATGTGGGTGAAGGCAGAATATCAAGGGTTCATGATAAAGTTCAGGCTTCCATTTTCTGCCCGTAAAATCGATTTGGAGGAGAAGGTAGCACAGCGACTGAATCTAGCTGTGGGAAGTTTTAAAATTGAGTATCAGGATGAAGATGATGATCGGATACGGATAACCTGTGATGAAGATCTGAGAACGTTTATGAGCAGCTTAAGCTCATTAGGTAGGACTACAATCAAAATGTATATTGTTGAGGACAATCCAAATAGGAGAGATCAATAGATTTTTAAGAATTATATTATACTTTTTTTTATCCATATTAATATTACTGGACTGCATGGCCAAAGTTAATTGATTTCAACGTTAGCTCAATTTCTTAAATACAATATTTTATTTTATTTTAGAATGATAATAACGTGACTGGTTGTAGTGTATGGATCTAGATTTAGATGCTTTCAATTCAGTGATTTTTTTCCCATTCATTGATCATTGGTCAGCAATCACTAGTCACTTTTTCACATACATGCTCAATTACAAGAATGAAAAGGACAATACATCCTTGTATGTGTACATTTTCTGGGAGCTATGCTAACGACATTTGTGTATGATGCGCTGATACTCTTTGTGGCAAAAAATTTAAAAATTTCGCTAGCATTTTTGTCAAAGGATGTAAACTTAAATGTTAAAGATTCATAATTGGCTTAAACAAGCATTTTTGTCATGATACAAGAATTGATGTGCTTAGAATTGGAGCTTTTCAGAAAGGAAATTATACAATTCATAGCATACTGTTTTTCAATTGTTGAAATACGTAAGGTTTCAATTCAATACGTAAGGTTTTTTGTTAGATTTTTTAATAGACAAAAGGAATACAAGAAAATTGGTAAAATTGTTCCTTGTGTGTTGTTATCCCACCTTGTGTACTTCATTGTTTAAAAAAAGATAAAAACATTGTTGAAACTGCCAAAAAAAATTTTGTTCTTCAAGTTCTTAATTTAGCCCTCAAATTTAGAAGGACGCATTTTGTTCTATATCATGATATGGATATATGCCAAATTAGTCCTTATGCCTAAATGTCACCCGCTAGGCTAGGAGAATCACGCCCGTGTCTCAACTCAGCAATCGCTAGAAACGGTTAATAGCGCAAATGGACAGAATTGATGTAATTTAAACCTTTTGTTTTTGCTTGAGGATTTTACCTTATTAGCCCATGTTGGACCAAAGTAACATGGTTCAATTTATACCGAATTGGACAGGTATGGTTGAGTTAGATACATTTGGGAGTAAAATACCAAAAAGCTCCCTACGATTTGACAAATATTTAATTTAATTCCCTCTTATTTGGAAACGTACATTATAACTCCCTGTGATTTTGATTAAATTGAAAATTAGACAGAAAGTATCAAATGGATGTGTGTGAAATGTCAATATTGACCCTCCTATACATGAAATGCTTCTATTCAATTTTCAATTTAATCGAAACCGTAAGGAGTCATAGTATAATTTTTCAAACCAAAGGGAGTTAAATTGAATATTCAACAAACCTAGGGAGTTCATTTATATATGGGCAATATTGACATTTCACTTGTAATCGTTAGATTGGATTCTTTTCGTCCAATTTTCAATGTAGTTGAAACCACGGGGAGTTATAGTGTAGGTTTTTAAATTGGAGAGAGTTAAATTGAACATTTAGTAAATCATGAGGAGTTTTTGGGTATTTTACCCTACATTTAGATACATTTGTTAAATTTCATTCAAAATTTAGTGTACACTTAAAGATGCCATATTATATATTGAATTATAAGTTATATTGTACACTTAAAGTTATATTTATATATTGAATTAGTGGATAAGAATAAATTTTGTGTGAACAAAAAAATTATATAAGAGAACCCATATTATGCAAAAAAATATAACAACCGTCCATTTCAATTCTCATTCACAGTCTTTCTGTTATTTCAATTCCTCAAAAACTTGAACTCTTTTTTTTTTCTTTTTTTTTTAAGTGTAAGTGGGAATCTCAAATATAAGATCTCTCACTTACACACTCTCTTTCATATCATCCAATCCATTCCTCTCCTAAACTCTCATTTTCAATCATTATGTTATTCAATCCCTCAAAATTTTTGTACATTGGACATGATCTTTTAAGATAGAAAGATGAGTGAGTGCATGATCTTTTAAGATAGAAATATGAGTAAGTATATTTTAAGAACCAAACGTTTTAATTGATTTGAGTGACTGAATTAATACTATTTACTTATGTATGTAAAGGATTATTTTAGTTATTCTCCAAAAAAAAAGTTATAATCTAGTCAAGCTAGTCTTACTCAGTCTTGTTTAATTACAAATCGATGGAGAAATAATCAAGCAAAATTATTCGCTAATCCGAAAACTCGCCATATCCGATCCGATTCAATCCGAAAATTAAGATATCCAATTTTTATTATTTGATTGGGTCAAGGGGGTCGGGTACCTGCTAAGATGCGGGACAGGTTAGAATCACATAATTAAAAACTCGCGAGTACCCGATCCGTTACGCATATATATTTTTTATTTTTATTTTTATACAGACACTATAAAATAATAATTTAGAATTAAATAAGTAATTTTATTGAATAAATTGCATTACAAATATGAGAGACTATAGTTTATTTACAAGATTCATTTGTAGAGGCCATGATCTTATATTTTATAGAAAAGAGTTTAATTAATATGGAATATATATTTTAAAAATTGTGCTACTTATTTCAAACTTTTATTGATTTTGAATTCTTTTAATTTTTTCCTTTATCTTATATTCTCTTCACAAGCTTGTTTCTTGGTAGGAAACCCTTTTTTAGATTTTCATTAAATATTAGATGAAAGTGTAAAATATAAAATTAAATTGGTATAAATCATTTTTTTAAAAAAATTAAATAATAAATAGGGCGGGGCAGAGTGGGTACCTGCAGAGATAGGGTACTCGATCCTATCTCAGCGGGTACCCTATAACCGAATACTCACTGATATGTGGGATGGATAAGGGTCAGAGAATGACTTACCTGTAAGGTACGGATCGAATCAACTAAATGGTAGATGGGACGGCACATGACCCGCGCCTATCCCTAATAATCATGCATGCTTTTGGTTGCTTTTCGCCGAGCTAAAGTATGGACGCCACATATACAAGTAAAATCTTTTTTAGAAGGCAAATATTAATGCTGGCATTTACAATGCAGGACCTATTTTTATCATGTATTGGTTTATTTTCCCTTAAAAAATGAAGCAACATAATGGCCTTTCTTTTTCCAGGGAAACCACAAATATGGCTTTTAGTTTTAAAGCTGAAAATACGGCTTTAAAGCAAAATAATGTACATCTAGTGCCATTTATTCACTCGAAAATACGGCTTTTAGTTTTAAAGGAAAATTACCAACAAAGTTTCTTCTTTTTTCTTTTTTTTTTGACGTTGTTTTTGTTAAATCTGAATTTAGTTATAAGTGGCAATTTTAGCATACTTCATCTCTATTCCCTAGGTCAATTATAATTGAGCCCATCATGGTTGAACTTTCATATTTGTTTCTTTCAATTTATGTGGCTTTCCTAATCACATTAATATTGAATAATATTAGGAACATTATAAGTATCAAAATTACAACATTTAGTTCAATTGACCAGCATGTTAAGAATTGTTTCCAGTCAAATCATCGTCATGCCAAATGCGAAAAGCAAAATTCGGCAGTTAGGTTCCGAGTTAATTATCCTTGGGTGACTGATGGGGATTGATGGAAATACAGGAGCCCACTTGCATTATGAAAAAGTTTTATTTATCTCCCATTTTCTCTTTTTTGGTCAAGATAACAGCCTGGAAGAGCTCTTTTTTTAATTACATAAGTTTTCAATATTTATTTCTTTATTTCTTGTTTATTTTTATCACTCCATCATCTCTTTAATTTTTTCTACAGACTTTAACTCACTTTTAAGTTTGACACATGCACAAGAAAAAAAAAACAAAAAGTTTGAAAACAAAACTTTGCCTTGGTTAACTATGGGAATTTAACAGACAATTTTTCTTTACCAAATTAGTTGGAAATGTCTAGAAATATTGGATTTATTGGACCTCAGGAAAACTTAATACAAATCCGTAATTATCTTGTAATATTAAGACAAAAGGTTTTAAATGTTGTCCTTTTACTTCATGTTCAACCTGCTTGATTAGTATCTTGTTTCATATTCAATCTACTAGATTAGTATTTTCTAGCATAATCGTTTTTATTTTTTATAACAAATATTTGTTACTTATCAAACACATATTAGCAATTTTCTCTTGCACAAATGGCAATGGATCCTCAAACTTCCCTCTCTCCCCCTTTTCCTACGGCAGGTTTGGGGCCTTGTGAACTATCATGCTCGGACTCGGGGCACGGACGGTTGCAGGTGCAACCGTCCCTGGCAATTTTGGTCATTATCAACTGCGCGTAACTTTCTTTGTACATCGTGTAACTTTTTTTTCACAGGATGTATTTTCACAACAGATAGTGGTGGCCCCACACTTGACGCGGAAAATCGAGTTACATGGTGTAATCTCAGCCGCACAAAATTTTGAGGGCAAATCTTGGCCCTTAACCGTGCAGGGACGGTCATCAGTATGACCGTCCCTGCCCCAAATCCATCATGCTCCCATTTATCTGACGGAGCTCTGGGTTTTCTGGAGCACATGTCCTGATGAAGTACACTGCGTCCTGCCTCCCTTATTTAACTTTTTTGTTTTTTTACATATAGATTTCTCAATCTGACTTTCATATTCTCCTGTGGAATTAATTCTAGCAATTTAGTTCTATTGCAAAACTTGTGTATATATGGATGTTAGACAGAAACTTTTTTCTAATAAATCTTCAAGAAAAATGGACAACAATTGCATCAAAGGTGCAGTTTTAGGTTGGAGGGGTTTGGATTTAATCATTTCAACATAGGTTGGAGGGGCTTGAACTTCATTTTGCTTGATTTGGTTTGGTGAAAACACAGACCAATCAGTACTCTGCCGAAACTATTAGCTCCTTTCACACTCGATGTACAATTCCGAATGTCTTCTATCATTTTTCCAATCATAAAAAACATCCTGCCATGCTGCTGCTGGCGACTCCGTGATCAAGAACAAGATCAAATGTTTTCTATGTCCTTTACCGGAACCAGCTCTGAAGGGTTGTCTAGTTCAGTTTTGGGGTTTAGTGAATATCAGATACAAAACCTATTTGACAACTTGTGACCAACCTTTTGCACTCAAGTACGTCGATGATCCAGAGGTCAAGCAACTATGTGAATATAGGAAGCACTGTTTGGAATACTTGATACCCGTGGATGATGATGAGAATAGTGTCCCCCCGGACGGGTGTTCTGCGGTGGATTGCCTGAACAAATGGATAATGCGTGCTATTACAGTACCGGTGAATATACTCTAACTTGATTATGCATATGGCATCATTGAGAATTACTGGGCACCTCCCCACTGGTGTACTGGAAATTGTATCATCAAATGGTTCGCACTTTTTTCCGAAAGTTGTGATTCTGAAGAAGCTCAAGGTTCAACTTTTCTCCTTTAAATTGCTCAACCACTTTCCTACTGCTAACAAGAAACTGGTGTTGTAAGCATAACACTTGAGTTCATTTTTATTCCGTTATAGGAGGTGGATCTGACAACTATTGGCCTAAGCCAAGAGGAAGTGAGTCCATGTGAGTACTTCAGCTAGTCTTCTCTTCCTATTATGCGCAATGTGAACTGAAGCTTTAAGCTGTGCCTTCCAAACTAACACTTTCTAGCCAAACATCTTCAGGTCGAAAAAGAGAACTCTCTGAAATTCACAGAGCAATATGTGCGGTGTATAAAAGACATGGACTGCTCCAAGCTCAACCTTGGACTACTTCTGGAGAAATATTAAGCTATTATGATTCGAATTTTGTTCGGAAGGGACAAGGGATAGTTGGAAAAGCATTTTCGTCGAAAAGTGCTTGTTATTGTAGGGATACAAGACATTTAAGCATAACAGAGTACCCCTTGATACCCATTGCACGATTCCAAGAGTATGCTCTGGCTGTTCTGCAGTTTGTTTGCAAAGCTCTTGCTCAAACAACTGCATTTACGTATTGGAGTTCCTTTTACATAGGAAGAAAAAATACTCTGGGAGTTGGAGAAGATTGTTGCCCATGCTAATGAAAACATTGAAACAACACCTCCAAAGTTCTTTAAGATTGCTTCTAGGCAAGAATTAGGGGAGAAATTGTTGGTTGAGGTTGTAAAGATCTCTTCAGAGGATGAATATGATTCTTTTGAAATCTACAATACTACTAGTATTGCTACACCTAGGCTTGTAGGAGTGCAAGGAGGAGGGGAAGGAGGAGGTAAGATGCAACAACAGAATGGAAGTGTTGGATCTACACCTAGGCTTGCAGAAGTACGAGGAGCAGAAACGATGCAAGTTGATTTCTCATCTCAGCAAGTTGATGCTGCAAATGGTTATATCAAAGGTATCCATGGACGGCAGAATGAAGTTGTTGGATCTCCACCTAGAACAGAGCATGGACAGGGCTTTGTCAACATATCGTATCAAGAACTAATGGCGGGAAATTTCGATGCATCAAATGTTGCAGGCGTTGATGCTGCAAAGAATTCTATGAATGGTATTTATGAACAGCAAAATGGAATTGTTGGGTCTTCATCTAGACAGGAGCTCTTACAGAACATAGTCCACGTAGCGCATCATGAACCAATATTGGAAATCGATGGGGCAAATCCTAACAACGATGGCGCTAATATAAAACAGAGTAACAATGAAGAGAATAATTTAAGAAAGCAAAAGTCAAGTTGTACTTTAAGAAGTCAACGTGGAATTACTCGTGAGCTCCTTGAACAAATTTCTACAATGAATCTTGTGGAAGCTGCAAAATTTCTCGATGGTAACTATTAATTGCACCACTTCTTTAGATTACTAATGCATGTTAATTTGCCTTTCTCTATACCTGTTTTTGGAATATCCCATATACAGGTTGTAAAAGCACTTTCTCATTGACTAGATAAATATGGCACATAATGAAGATGATTTTATTACTTTGGTAAAGCAAGACAATTTTGATTAAAAAATGCTTCAAAACAAGGAATGAACTAAAGTTGACTGATTGTTCTCGATATTGCAGCAATGTTTTATTTTTCCTTCAAACTCAAGGCAATTGGTCGTAGTTTGATTAATGCCTCTGTTTCTCGTGGAATTGGTTTTTGTTTGTAGGTCGGCTAGTAAGTCTGCTCAAGAATTGTCTAGAGCGTCTGATCTTGAGCAATAAAATTATTTGTTGGTTGTTTTGTCAACCAAAAAAAATAAAAGGGCATTTGGTCGATTCTCTTGTTCCAATTCAGTCCCACGCATGTTAGGTTCTGAACATAATTGATCTCTTTAGATTATTCTTTTCTGTTTGTCCTCCTCAATTGAGATTAGTTTAGAGAGTTAATAGACTGACATAGGCTATTAGTAAGAAGTGAGCCTGCAAATGACTCACTACAAATAACATTATATTACCCTATAAATAAAATGTCATTACTAGGCCAAAGGAGTTAAGATCAAAATAAAGTTGCACTGAAATATCTAGGTTCATGCAAAATTTATTGACACACATAATCTTCGAACTTCCGAGCATTGTCTCCTTTGTAGGGGCCTTTTCTCTCTCTAAAACAGAGAGTATTTCTCCCCTTTGTGGGAGCTTTTAACAGGCTTAAAAGTCCCAAAAGGTCCAAGCTTTTACTTTCAGACAATCCTCAAGCATTAAACAAACCAAATCTTTGTGTATTACGGTCGGAGTCCAGTTATAGTAAGAGGGAGCTGAAGAGGCAGTACGAAGAGCTGAAGAGGCAGTCCAGAGGTTGTGAAAAGTAACTAGGAAATTCGGATCGAGATCTTGGCGGTCCTTTTAGCCTGTATTATTAGGTGATTCCAGATCTTTATGCTAAGACGAAGTTCCAAGGGAGTGGCTTTATAACAGATAGGTAAACTCACTGCCATTGTCTCATTCTTTCTTGTCTGGTAAAGTGGATGCCTTAGTGTTAGGTGCATTGTGTTCTGTTTCCTTTGTTGCCTACCAATCTTACATTTTTCTAGAGAAAAGTTTTTCCTTTTTATTCCCTTGTGGTTTTATCGGGTTTCCCTTGTGGTTTAAAGTCTCTGCCATTGTCTCATGCTTTCTTGCCTGGTAAAGTGGGTGCTTTAGTGTTAGGTGCATTTTGTTCTGTTTCCTTTGTTGCCTACCAATCGTACACTTTTCTAGAGAAAAGTTGATTTTCCTTTTTGTTCCCTTGTGGTTTCATCGGGTTTCCTTTGTGGTTGGTGTGGGTGTAAGACCTATATTAGCACTTCTTCGGTTAAGTCCAATGGCTGAGGATATTGCGGATATTTTGCAAAGCTTTACTCTTTCCAACAAAGAACTGCAGATAACAGAGTTGGGGAGGGAGGAACTAAATGTAGGGGATTAAGGAATGTCAGAGTAGTCTGTTAGGGAAGATAGTAGGAGAGAAGATAGCTAACTACACGGGTGTTAAGAATTTCGTGACAACTACTTGGGGGTATCCAAGAGATCTGTCTGTTGCTGAGTTGGGTCCAAATTTGTTCCAATTTATATTACCTAAAGAAGAAGATAGGGACAGAATTGTTCAGGGAGGCCCGTGGATTCTGGACAACCAATTACTGGTGTTGAATAAATGGTATGAGGGGATAGAAGATGATGACAAGGCCTTTAATTTAGCAACACTTTGGGTGCAAGTCTGGAATCTTCCAGTACACTATATCTCAAAGGATGTGGGTAAAAAGATAGGTTCTGTGTTTCACCAGGTAAGAGATGTTATTATACCACAAACGGGTGGCAAGGAGGGAAGACATTTGAAGCTAGCAGCAGTAGTGGATATTACTCAACCTTTACTACGTGGGACTTCTATTAAAGTGGCAGGGGCAGCAAAATGGATACAATTTAAGTATGAAAGATGCCCGGATTTTTGCTATAGGTGCGGTAGGATAGGACATAGTGAGAGAATTTGTGGCATGGTGGAGTGTGGGAGGGAGGGTAAAAAGGATAATCAATATGGGAATTGGATGAGGGCGGGGCAGGGAAATGAGATGATGGTTGGGCAGAAAAAGCACATGGGAGTAATATTTAATCTCCAAAAGCATCACTGGAGTTACCAGAATGGGGAATGGAAAGAGAAGGAAGACGCGGAGGTACACGCTCAAGGTCATAGGAGTACAGGTTCTAGAGGGGTGGATGAGGAGCTGGAGAGGGAGCAAGATCAGGAGCTGGTTGAAAACACGTTGAATGCTCAACAACATGAGCAGAGGAAGGTTGTGCTAGCAGCAATCTCCAACTCAGGACCTGCATCAAACATGCAAGGAGGTGCGAATTTTGAATTGTTAAAAATGAATCCTGGAGGGGAACTAACTCAGATAGGTGAAGGGAAGGGGGAGAACGAACAGAATGGGGAGACCTCTATGATGGTGGATGGTGATGTTGAACATATACCGACTGAGAAAGGGGTTCAGCAAGTGCAATTGCCAGATTTGGAATTGGTAAACGAAGCCTCGTTACTTATGCAAGTTGATCAGAGAAGTACAGCTAGCAAGCAAGAAGGAATAGGGAAGCAGATCAGCAGGACTAAGCAGCGTTTGAGGTCGCCTAGTAAACGAAGGCAGGCTCTACAAGGATTAAGTATCAACTTGGGGAAGATTCAAAAACAAGGTAAGAGGAAAATGACTGATATGGATGTGGCAATGGAGAACGTGGAGGATGAAGGACATGAGATGAAAAGGAATAAACAAGGGGCTGAGGGGGAAGGGTCCATCCCTAATAGGACCCCAGATTCCAAATGAGAGTGCAGGTGTGGAATTGTCAAGGTGTGGGGAGCCCCTTGACAATTCCCCAGCTGAGAGAGGTTAATAACCTCTTCTCTCCAAGTATGGTGTTTTTGATTGAGACCAAGAATCGAACAAAATACATGAAAAAAGTGAAAAATATTTTAAGATTTGATGAGATGGTTGTGGTGGAGGCAATGAATAAGGCAGGAGGAATGGCTCTCCTTTGGAAAGATGAGGTGAAATTTTAGAGGTTTTGACGATGGCTTTTACCATAGAGGCTCATGTGGAGGATTCGGAAGTCAATTCTGATTGGTGGTTTGTAGGTATTTACGCGAGTTGTGATCACCAGATCAGAAAACAACAGTGGCAAGTAATAGAGCGTCGGAAGAGATTGTGGGGAAAAAGATGGTTGATAGCTGGAGACTTTAACGATATTGTTTCCAATGAAGAAAAATGGGGAGGAAATAGCCGGCTGGAAAGTAGCTTTCAAGACTTTACGCAATTCATCAATGGGAATCACTTGTTGGATATTGGTTTTATAGGACATCCTTGGACCTGGAGTAACAATTGGGAACAAGGAGGGGATATCAAACAAAGACTAGACAGAGGTTTATGTAGCTATCCCTGGTCACAGGTTTATGAGAAAATTCAGTGTACACATATAGCCTCTTATGCATCTAACCACAGCATTCTTTTGTTTGACACCATGATGAATATTGGTAGGAGGAAGAAGAGATTTTGTTTTGATAAGAGGTGGCTAAAACGAGATGATATTGGAGAGGTAGTCAGGTCTTCTTGGGAAAACGAAGTTAATGGTTCATGGATGTTTCAAGTGGTAATGAAGATAAAGAACTGCCGAGTAGCTCTCTTAAAGTGGAGGAATAATTTCCAAGCCAACTCGCGAAAGGATATTGAGCAGATAAAGAACCAGTTAAGTGTGGTGCAGCAATCGCAAGGTAGTACTAGCATGGGAAGCATGGGTTCTCTTAAAAAATAGCTAAAGGATGCCTATAAAGGGGAAGAGCTTTACTGGAGGCAGAAATCGAGGATACAATGGCTTAGGGAGGGTGACAAAAACACAAAATTTTTCCATACCTCTGTACAAGGCAGAAGAAGGAGAAATAGATTGAACAAACTGCAGCGAGAGGATGGTACGTGGACTGAAAGTGAGGAGGCAGTGAGCACGGAAGTTGCAAAATACTATAGGAATTTGTTGCATAGTAGTGATGTAGGGGACTTAACTGAGGTACTAAATGGTATACCACATACTATCTCTGATGAACTCAATGGGAACCTGATGAAACCAGTGTTGGAAGAAGAAATTAAATCTGTTATTTTCTCTATGAACCCAGATAAAGCTCCTGGGGTTGATGGTATGTCACCACTTTTTTTCTAAAAATTCTGGACTATCATCAAGAAAGAAGTGGTAAATGCTATCCAAACTTTTTTTCACACAGGTCATCTCTTGAAGAGTGTTAATCATACTGTGATTACCCTCATTCCCAAAGTGCTTAATCCTACATCCTTGAAGCATTTCAGACCCATTAGTCTCTGTACAACCATGTACAAGGTCATTGCTAAAATTCTAGCAAATAGGCTTAAATGTGTCTTACATTGCTGCATCTGCAAAATCCAATCTGCATTCATACCTGGTAGGCAAATTTTAGACAACATTATGGTCTCTCATGAATATTTGCATTACCTAAATAACAAGAGACATGGTAAGGATGGGTTTATGGCAGTGAAGTTGGACATGTCTAAAGCCTACGATCGGGTGGAATGGAGTTTTCTCGAGGCCATTATGCAAAAGATGGGATTCCACCACAAATGGAGAACCTGGATTATGGAGTGTATAAGATCTGTTTCTTACTCATTCAATATTAATGGGGAAGTCAAAGAGTATGTGATTCCCACAAGAGGTATTCGACAAGGGGACCCTCTATCCCCTTATTTGTTCCTTCTTTGCTCTGAGGGGTTCTCCAATCTTATTCGGCAGGCAGCAAAAACTAGGAAGATTTCTGGGATGAAGATTAGTAGACATGGTTCTTGTATAACACATCTTTTCTTTGCAGACGACTCCTTGATTTTTTGCAAAGCGAATAAGGATCAGGCCACTGAATTGATGAGGGTGTTGCAGGTGTATGCCTTGGGGTCTGGTCAGTTGATAAATTTGGATAAGTCATCTATCCTTTTCAGTAAGAATGTGAGCCCACATCTGAAGCATGAGATTTGCCAAGTTATGGGGAATATGCAAAGTGTTACTCAAGGCAAATATCTCGGCTTGCCAATGGTGGTAGCTAGATCTAAACAGCAGATTTTTGGGTTTGTCAAATCCAATATAAAGCAGAGAATGAGCAAGTGGAATAACATGTTCTTAAGTTTAGCGGGAAAGGAAGTCATGCTTAAATCAGTAGCCTTAGCCATGCCAACGTATACCATGTCTTGTTTCAAGCTCCCATTTAGGGTATGTAAGGATCTCAGTTCCTTAATGTCAAATTACTGGTGGGGTGAGGCTAATGGAAAAAATAAGATACACTGGTGTTCTTGGAGGAAGCTCACTCAGAGTAAGAACATGGGAGGTTTAGGCTTTAAGGATTTGATGGCATTTAATGCAGCACTTCTCGGCAAGCAGGTTTGGAGATTGATAACTCAGCCCAATCTTCTTGTTAGTCAAGTGATGAAGGCAAAATACTTCCCATCTACCTCTATATTTAGATGCAAAGTCCCCAACAATGCATCTTGGTTATGGCGGAGCCTTATGGGTGCTAGAGAGCTGGTGAATCTAGGAACGAGAAGAAAGATTGGCAATGGCATGAACACTAATATATGGGAAGATAGCTAGATTCCGGGTAATCTAAATGGAAGAGTGACTACCACGAGAGACATGGACAATGGGCTGCACAAAGTTCATGAGCTGATCTATCACAAGACATGGAATACTAATCTGGTCTTCAAGATTTTTAATCCACAAGATGCTGAAAGGATCCTGGCTACACCTATAAGTCTAGCAGGGAAGGAAGATAGGCATTTCTGGATATATGGGACTGATGGAAACTATTCAGTAAGTTCTGGGTATAAATTACAGGTGGGTCACGAGGAAAGGAAGCACAACAGAATCAAGAAGGAGACCTCTACAAGCTGCGAGGATCAAACCCAAAGTTTGACAGCCCCACCTTCCCCTGAGGCGAACCAAAGGGGTTAGCGGACTGCCTGCCCAACTCTCGCCAGGACTAACGAGCAGTAACACGCGATCTAGAACGTTTCGGGAAAGTAAAAGCGCGCTCGGACAAGCCACAAGGAGCAAAATAACAAAATAAAAAAAAAACGAAAACAGTGTATAGTGGCCTGGACAGCAGAATCCGGCCGGAATCTGGCCGGATTAGCGGCCGGATTCTGGGCCGGATACTGTCCAGTGAGCAAGTTCACGGATTCAAAAAAAATCCAAGGCAATCCGGCCGACAATCCGGCCAGTTTCTGGCCGGATTCCTGGCCGGATTCGGTCCAGTGCCTTTCCGTAAAAAATTTTTCTTTTGCCGTTTGAAAGCCGAATCGTTCCGAAGTTCAACCAAACATCCATGCACTAAAATTCAACATTTACAACCACATTTGGCATGTCAAAAGCTATACATAAGGAATACACATATTCGGTTTGCCATTCAAAAGATGAAACCATTTCAAGTATTCAAATAAGAAGCAAAACAATTCGGTAAAAGAATACGGATAGCTCTCAAGAGCCCATTTCCACGCTTACATTCTTGATCCAAATTCATTGACCCTCCGTCAATGTTAAAAGTACCAAATCGTAGACCTCTCTTCACTTCCATTCCTTCCACCCAACATACCCCAATCGGGCCCGCACTCCAGGCAGTAACTTTAGGTGATACTCGAGTACACCGGAACCAAGGGTCTCATTACCACAAGATTCCTATTTCAGTCCCCGTGGCCAGTCAATTTTCACGACCAAACCCTCGCTGGCTCGATTCAATTGAATACCAACGGGGTCGAGCTCAGTAGTACAGTAGGGCCGTTGGATACTCGTCCAACCGACACCCAAACAATTTCCATGAATGAAATCCAAGAATTTATATAGCAGTACAGTAATACAGTGAAACGGTAAACAATCGGTCACAAAAATAAAAGGAATGAGGGCGGTCAAGTACACCCTCACCCTAATCATTTCCAAAAGCCAAACAAGCCTTCAAGGCATCACAATCATACATAGCAAAGCCACATTATAAATCCAAGTGAGTAGTATACTCACCAATTAAGCAAGTGAGGTTTCATGCACCGTCGTCCCTAGTACGTCGTGCACTAACGTCACGCCCTAGAACATGTAAACAAATACCATAAGACTCGATAACGAGTCATAAAGCCAAGCCAATTATAACCCAATAGGGTTTCATATGCATAAACAAGCATAATAGCAAACCAGAAATTTCAGCAAAGGGAACTCATTTGATCCAACAACAAAAACAGTTTTCGCCTCCTAATGCGGTAATGGCACAAAATGCGCTACACTTATCGGATGAGGGCGTAAAACCCACCATCTCGAAGCTAAAAGACAGGGCTACAACAATGTAGAAGGCCACTCAATCCAAATCCTAGCACAACTAGGTCAAAAATGTAGAAAACCAAGCCAGAACCGTAATTGCAGGTTCCCAAATCACACAAAACTGTAATCAGTCCCAGTCAGTCTATACAGGTCCAAATGCATTGATTCCAAAGGCATATGATAGCTAAGACATCAAGCTACATTTCATCAGAAGACACCATCATCAAAATCCAAAGCAATTCCAGTCAAAATGGCCAATTACAAGTGCAGTTCGCACATTCTGATCACCCAGAACAGCAACAGTAAAAACGGCATAACTCACTCTACACTACTCCAAATGACCTGAAATTTTGCAGGCACTTCAAACTCATCAATACCTACAACTTTCATGTTTTGAGTAAAGTTCAATTCAGCCTCTAACCCTATGATCCAAAACCGGACAGAATAGGGGGTAATGAAACCCTAACTTTGCACAATTCAATCCAAACTCAAAATTGGTTGCAATTTCCTATCATATGCACCTACTAGAGCCATAGCCCCTTATTACCAACCATCAAAAACAACCACACCATCAAGATCACATAAAACCAGAAAATTCCTCAAAAAAATAAAAACTTAACCAAATCACTTCAAACCAAGAAATAAACCACAATTTCTAACACAATAGCCACCATTAGACATAAATTCAACATCATTAGGTGTAAGAGGATAGTCAATCACTACTTACCAAGTAAACAAGAGAGAGGAAGTGGTAGAGCACCTTAGCTCCTCCAAAAAACTTCACTAAGCAACTCACTAGCACCTAATGGAAAGCTTTTATGGAATAGAAACTAGTTTAGGCAATAGGTTTGGAAGATTGAGCTAAATGGAAGCTTGAAATTTGAAGCAATTCTCTTCCTTCTTGAGCTTGAGGAAGTCGGCCACCAAGGAGTGAAAATAATGAATTTTTGAGGTAATTTTTAGATATTTAACCACTTGGTCAAAAGGTCAAAACAAAAGAATAAAAATCATAAAACACCACCAACCATCTAATGACACATGGCATCTCATTAAATGCAATTCAATCCTTTGGTCACCTCTCACATCAATCACCTCACACTCCTTTACTTATCCATTAACACCCGATAAATTTTTCACAGTATCCGAAACTTAACCTTATTGGCCGAATTTTTCCGAACTTTCCGCACTAGTGGGTCCCACGTCCTTTCTATATCCGTAATTTTTCAAAAACTACCCAATGCTAGAAAAATCATCTAAAAACTATAATTACTCATAAAATCCACCAAGAAAATATTCCTAAGCCAGAAAATGCAGAAAACATGCAATTAAAGTGGAAAAACCCTAGGAAAAATATTAGGGACTTACGGGTTCTCACACTCTCTCCCCCTTAAAAGAATTTCGTCCTCGAAATTTCTCACCTTAACTCCCAAAAAGGTTTGGATACTTCTTTCGCATCTCTTCCTCCACTTCCCAAGTAGCTTCCTCTATCCCATGGTTTCTCCATAGCACTTTTACTAATGGAATCTGCTTGGTTCTGAACTCTTTGACTTTTCGGTCAAGCACTTGGACAGGTTCCTCTTCGTAAGCAAGCGATTCATCTACTTCAATCTCCTCCGGTTGTAATACATGGGATGGGTCGGGATGACACTTCTTTAGCATCGAGACGTGGAATACATCGTGGATTCGAGAAAGACTGGATGGCAGTTCCAATCGATACGCGACCGCTCCTACTCTCTGCAGGATCTTGTAGGGTCCGACGTACCGCGGTTGAAGCTTCTTTCCTTTGCCCGCTGTAAGACTTCGTAAGGGTGTAATCTTGAGAAATACGTGGTTTCCAACTTCAAATTCCAAGTCTTTTCTTCGGTTATCCGCGTAACTCTTTTGTCGACTTTGAGCTGTTTGAAGTCGTTGCCCTATCAACTTGACTTTCTCTTGAGCCTCTTCCATCCATGGAATAGTTGCCGGGTCTAAAGCTTTCTTTTCGCCAACTTCATCCCAGTAAATCGGCGAGCGGCATTTGCGTCCGTATAGGGCTTCATACGGAGCCATTTGGATCGATGAATGGAAGCTATTGTTGTACGCAAACTCTACCAAGGTCATGTGTTGACCCCAGTTGCCTCCAAAATCCAGAATGCAAGTTCGTAGCATGTCCTCGAGAGTTTGAATCGTCCGCTCTGACTGTCCATCCGTCTGAGGGTGATAAGTCGTGCTCAAATTCAGTTTAGTCCCCAAGGTTTCTTGAAACTTCTGCCAAAATCGAGATACGAAACGTGGATCCCGATCAGAGACGATGCTCACAGGAACACCATGTAGCCTTACTATCTCGTCCATGTACAGTCGGGCCAACTTGTCCATGGAATACTTCATATTCACCGGCAAGAAATGGGCCGACTTGGTTAAGCGATCAACGATCACCCAAACGGCATCGTGTCCTCTTTGCGTCCTCGGTAGACCGGAAACGAAGTCCATTGTGATGTTTTCCCACTTCCACTCGGGTATCTCCAAGGGTTGTAACAGACCCGATGGTTTTTGATGCTCTGCTTTCACCTGCTGGCAAATGAGACACTTTTGCACGTACTGGGCGATTTCCCTCTTCATATTGTCCCACCAATAGGTTCCCTTCAGGTCCTGATACATCTTGCTGCTGCCCGGATGGATTGTATACTTGGACCGATGAGCTTCCTCCAGAATCTCCGTTTTCAATAATTCGACCTTCGGTACCACTATTCGGTTTCGATATTTCAAAATACCCTCAGGACTCAAATTGAAGTCCGTGGTTTCTCCCTTCTCCACTTTCTCTCTCCACTTCTTTACCATCAAATCTTCGTTTTGCCCTTCTTTAATGCGTTCCAGTAGAGTGGAGGTCACCCTAACATTGCTAAATAGCACCTTATGGCTCCCAAGACAGGGTCTCCACTCACAGACGGATTCTAATAAATCCCATTCTTTAATCATCAACCCTGCTACTTGTACCTTACGACTCAAGGCATCGGCTACCACATTTGCCTTTCCCGGATGGTAGTTGATTGTACAGTCGTAATCTTCCAAAAATTCCATCCATCGTCGTTGCCTCATGTTCAGTTCTTTCTGGGAGAAAAGGTACCTAAGACTCTTATGATCCGAGTACACTTCAAAGTCACCCCATATAGGTAATGCCTCCACTTTTTCAGAGCAAACACAACCGCGGCTAGTTCCAGATCGTGGGTCGGGTAATTCTGCTCGTGAAGCTTCAACTTCCTAGAGGCAAAAGAAATTACATTCCGATTCTGCATCAAAACACACCCTAGGCCTTCTCGCGACGCATCTGCATACACCGCGAACCCGTCCACTCCATTTGGCAAGACCAGTACTGGAGCCGTGGTCAATCTTCTCTTTAATTCCTGAAAACTTGTTTCGCATCGGGCATTCCAGATAAATCGACCATGCTTCTTCGTCAAGTCAGTTAAAGGTCCTGCTAGTTTGGAGAAATCTTTTATGAAACGGCGGTAGTACCCAGCTAGCCCTAGAAAGCTACGAATTTCCGTGGGAGTTTCTGGTCTCTTCCAATTTGTCACAGCCTCTACCTTTGTTGGGTCCACCGAAATACCTTCGTGGGAGATTACGTGCCCTAGAAATGCTACTTTCTCCAGCCAGAACTCGCATTTACTAAACTTGGCGTACAACTGATGTTCCCTTAACGTCTGCAACACCACTCTCAAATGCTCCTCATGCTCCTCGCGTGTCTTAGAGTAGACCAAAATGTCATCAATAAACACAACGACAAATCGGTCTAGATAGGGTTTGAAAACCCTATGCATTAGATCCATAAAGGCGGCGGGAGCATTGGTCAGTCCAAAGGGCATAACGGCAAACTCGAAATGCCCATATCTCGAGTTGAAGGCAGTTTTCGGTATATCCTCCTTTCTAATCAACAACTGATAATACCCTTGTCGAAGATCCAACTTGGAGAAGACCACTGCACCTTGCAGCTGGTCGAACAACTCGTCGATGTGGGGCAGTGGATATTTATTCTTGATCGTAACATTGTTCAGGCCTCGGTAATCAATACACATCCTCAAGGTTCCGTCCTTTTTCTTCACAAACAGGACAGGAGCTCCCCAAGGAGACCCACTCTCATGAATGAATCCCCGCTCCAAAAGATCTTGTAATTGCAACTTAAGCTCCTTAAGTTCCGCAGGCGCCATTCGGTAAGGGGTTTTTGAGATAGGTGCGGTTCCAGGTAACAAATCTATTTGGAATTCTATTTCCCGTTCTGGAGGTAAAGCTACTAACTCATCAGGGAATACATCTGGAAATTCCCTCACTACGCCACGTCTTCCACTTTTAACTTATCCGTGGGGGTGTTAATCAAAAAGGCCAAAAATCCTTGCGCCCCTCTACTTATCAGTTTCCTAGCTCGAATGCCCGAAATCAAAGCAGATGAGGCTAACCTACCCCTTATATCCAACCTCAAGGTTGCCTCGCCAGGAATGTGAAATTCTACCACCTTCGTTTTACAATCCAGTTGGGCGTTATATTTGGCTAGCCAGTCCATACCCAAAATCACATCATACCCCTTAATGGACAAGCTTATCAGGTCGCCTAAAAATCTCTTTTCACCTACCCATACATCACAATCCCTATAAACCATACTAGTCACCAAACGTTGATTTCCCGTAGGTGTACTAACTTCTAGGTCATAAGGTAAACTAGCAGGTTTTATATCGATGCCACACATGAAATCAGGGTTAACAAACGAATGAGTGGCACCAGGATCAATTAAAACTTTGGCAAAGCGGTGGAAAATAGGGATCGTACCTTCTACGACCTCCGAAGACTCTGGGACCTGATGGGGCTCTAAGGAGTAAACCCTAGCTGGAACTTTCGGTTTGGACCCATCTCCCTTCGTTGGTCCAGTATTGGTCCTCGGCGGGGGTTGGCTTCCCTTTCCATCCTGTTTCAGGACCGGGCAAGTAGCCAGTTGGTGGTCCGCGCTTCCACATCGCAGACATTTACCCTGTTTCCTCCAGCAGTTATCTTCAGTGTGGTTTGGCTTCCCGCAATGCCCGCAGGGACCGCGAGGTGCTGAAGCCGATCCACTCTGAGTGTTTCCCCTCGGTCCTCGCCCAGCTTGGCCACCCCTGAATGGAGTCCCTCTACCTGCTCCAGATTGTCGACCACCTCCCGTTCCTCGTCCAAATTTAGCAGGAGTGCTCTTCTCACCCTGTCCAGAACTACTCCCAGGAAAGCCACGCTTCTTTGCCTGGAAGTTCCGGACTTGCACCCGTGCACTTTCAACCCGTTGGGCCTTTTCTACAACCTCGCTAAACGCAGTGATTTGAGCCACTGCGAGGTCTTTCTGAATCTCAACATTTAGACCCTGAATAAAGCGCCTAATCCGTCGTTGCTCAGTCATGATTAATTCAGGCGCAAACTTGGACAGACGGGTGAATTGACTCTCATATTCCGCCACCGTTGAGCCCCTTGACGGAGCCGAATAAACTCGTCCTCCTTCCTCTCCTGGACCAGAGGAGGGAAAAACTTTGCATTAAACTCTCTAATAAAGTTCACCCAAGTCCTGGGCGTCTGCTCCCGATCCCATTTCTGGCGAATCACGTTCCACCAGGAACGGGCCGCCCCCTCAAGTTGGAACACGGCAAACGTCACCTGCCGTTCATCAGGGTAGTGTAGGGCTGCAAAGATATCAACCATCTTTTCGAGCCACCTCTCAGCAACGTCCGGGTCGGGTCCCCCAACAAACTTCGGCGGAGCGAACTTTTGGAAACGTTCGAGAGCTCTATCCTCGCTCTCGAACATGGTGGGTTGTCTAGCACCGCGCCCAGTCCCCGACCACTCCGAGTACCTTCATAAGGTTTACTTGGTCTAGGCAGGCGTACTTAAACCAAAGTCGTAACAAAGCATGTAAGTAACATTCAAAACTTGCACATTAACACATATTGATACATGGCAAACATGATCACTAACATATATACAAGCCAAAAGCCACACACATATATACAATCAGTCGAGTCATGTACAGGCAAGTCAGAAACAAACATAAAAAATCCCCCGAGGATTGGCCTTATCAAAAGAGATTTACACGTAGCTAATCTAACGACCCAAAACGATTAGCTAAGGCTCTATCCCTATCCCTATGTACATACAAAAACCACCCAACCATCCCAAAAGAAGCCTAAAAGTCAAGGCCTAGTCAGTTGTCGGGGTCTGGGACCCAGGCGACGGGGTAGACTCCTCCCCAGGCTCGGCCTCCACACACGAAGCCTCATCGCTACACTCCTCAAGGCCATCGTCACAAAGATTAAGGATCGCCTCAGCGCGGCCCCTGACCTTACGAGCTCGCTTAAGCTCGCGCTCTCGTGCCTCCCTTAATTGAGCGCAGAGGTCGTCCACTCTATCCTCGGCCTCAAGCACGTCGTACTCTAACTCTTTAATACGTGCAGCTTGCTTCTCGTTAGTTGACCTATCCTGGATCGCATCGACCTCAAGTCGAGCATTCTCTCTAGCCAACACCTTACGCTCCTTATCCAGAGCAAACACGAGGGCGTTCGGGTAGGCATACTTCTCCTTACACGCGCACCGTCGGACACGGTTAGACGGGCTCCACCGAATAACGGCCCCTCCCGGCCGTAACTGATAGGGGATCACAGGGAGTGCTCTGCGAGGTCTCACTCCCGAAGGACTAGCGCTAGAGTCACCCTGTCCGGCCATCCTACATCACAAGAACAAGTAACCATAAATAGCAACTTAAAGGCCAAAACAATAACCCTCAAATCAAGCAGTCCTATAACACCCAGGCTAATTCAAACCTAGGCTCTGATACCACCTGTGACAGCCCCACCTTCCCCTAAGGCGAACCAAAGGGGTTAGCGGACTGCCTGCCCAGCTCTCGCCAGGAGTACGGGCAGTTACACGCGATCTAGAACGTTTCGGGAAAGTAAAAGCGCGCTCGGACAAGCCATAAGTATCAAAATAACAAAAATAAAAAAAAAATGAAAACGATGAATAGTGGCCTGGACAGCAGAATCCGGCCGGAATCTGGCCGGATTAGCGGCCGGATTCTTGGCCGGATACTGTCCAGTGAGCAAGTTCACGGATTCAAAAATTTCCCAAGCAATCCGGCCGACAATCCGGCCAGTTCCTGGCCGGATTCAGTCCAGTGCCCTTCCGTCAAAAATTTTTCTTTTGCCGTTTGAAAGCCGAATCGTTCCGAAGTTCAACCAAACATCAACCAAACATCCATACACGAAAATTCAACATTTACAACCACATTGGCATATCAGAAGCTATACATAAGGGATACACATATTCGGTTTGCCATTCAAAAGATGAACCCAATACACATTAGGGTTTCATGCAAAGAGCTATCAAAATAGACATATACATGGCTCAATTTGGCAACCACAAGTATGAGCTTCCAAAAGTGATTATTTTCCTGTAAGGAAAACAAATGGAATGGTGTGAGCTAAAGCTCAGTGAGCAACTATCACACAATCAACCAAGACCACTTAAGCATAACCGTTCATTTCAAGTATACAAATAAGAAGCAAAACAAATCGGTAAAAGGATACGGTCGGCTCTCAAGAGCCCATTTCCACGCTTACATTCTTGATCCAAACCCATTGACCCTCCGTCAATGTTAAAAGTACCAAACCGTAGACCTCTCTTCACTTCCATTCCTTCCACCCAACATACCCCAACCGGGCCCGCACTCCAAGCAGTAACTTTAGGTGATACTCGAGTACACCGGAACCAAGGGTCTCATTACCACAAGATTCCCATTTCAGTCCCCGTGGCTAGTCAATGTTCACGACCAAGCCCTCGCTGGCTCGATTCAATTGAATGCCAACGGGGTCGAGCTCAGTACAGTAGGGCCGTTGGATACTTGTCCAACCAACACCCAAACAATTTCCATGAATGAAATCCAAGAATTCATATAGCAGTACAGTAATACAGTGAAACGGTAAACAATCGGTCACAAGAATAAAAGGAATGAGGGCGGTCAAGTACACCCTCACCCTAATCATTTCCAATAGCCAAACAAGCCTTCAAGGCATCACATTAGCATATAGCAAAGCCACATTATAAACATCCAAGTGAGTAGTATACTCACCAATTAAGCAAGTGAGGTTTCATGCACCGTCGTCCCTAGTACGTCGTGCACTAACGTCACGCCCTAGAACATGTAAACAAATACCATAAGACTCGATAACGAGTCATAAAGCCAAGCCAATTATAACCCAATAGGGTTTCATATGCATAAACAAGCATAATAGCAAACCAGAAATTTCAGCAAAGGGAACTCATTTGATCCAACAACAAAAACAGTTTTCGCCTCCTAATGCGGTAATGGCACAAAATGCGCTACACTTATCGGATGAGGGCGTAAAACCCACCATCTCGAAGCTAAAAGACAGGGCTACAACAATGTAGAAGGCCACTCAATCCAAATCCTAGCACAACTAGGTCAAAAATGTAGAAAACCAAGCCAGAACCGTAATTGCAGGTTCCCAAATCACACAAAACTGTAATCAGTCCCAGTCAGTCTATACAGGTCCAAATGCATTGATTCCAAAGGCATATGATAGCTAAGACATCAAGCTACATTTCATCAGAAGACACCATCATCAAAATCCAAAGCAATTCCAGTCAAAATGGCCAATTACAAGTGCAGTTCGCACATTCTGATCACCCAGAACAGCAACAGTAAAAACGGCATAACTCACTCTACACTACTCCAAATGACCTGAAATTTTGCAGGCACTTCAAACTCATCAATACCTACAACTTTCATGTTTTGAGTAAAGTTCAATTCAGCCTCTAACCCTATGATCCAAAACCGGACAGAATAGGGGGTAATGAAACCCTAACTTTGCACAATTCAATCCAAACTCAAAATTGGTTGCAATTTCCTATCATATGCACCTACTAGAGCCATAGCCCCTTATTACCAACCATCAAAAACAACCACACCATCAAGATCACATAAAACCAGAAAATTCCTCAAAAAAATAAAAACTTAACCAAATCACTTCAAACCAAGAAATAAACCACAATTTCTAACACAATAGCCACCATTAGACATAAATTCAACATCATTAGGTGTAAGAGGATAGTCAATCACTACTTACCAAGTAAACAAGAGAGAGGAAGTGGTAGAGCACCTTAGCTCCTCCAAAAAACTTCACTAAGCAACTCACTAGCACCTAATGGAAAGCTTTTATGGAATAGAAACTAGTTTAGGCAATAGGTTTGGAAGATTGAGCTAAATGGAAGCTTGAAATTTGAAGCAATTCTCTTCCTTCTTGAGCTTGAGGAAGTCGGCCACCAAGGAGTGAAAATAATGAATTTTTGAGGTAATTTTTAGATATTTAACCACTTGGTCAAAAGGTCAAAACAAAAGAATAAAAATCATAAAACACCACCAACCATCTAATGACACATGGCATCTCATTAAATGCAATTCAATCCTTTGGTCACCTCTCACATCAATCACCTCACACTCCTTTACTTATCCATTAACACCCGATAAATTTTTCACAGTATCCGAAACTTATCCTTATTGGCCGAATTTTTCCGAACTTTCCGCACTAGTGGGTCCCACGTCCTTTCTATATCCGTAATTTTTCAAAAACTACCCAATGCTAGAAAAATCATCTAAAAACTATAATTACTCATAAAATCCACCAAGAAAATATTCCTAGGCCAGAAAATGCAGAAAACATGCAATTAAAGGGGAAAAACCCTAGGAAAAATATTAGGGACTTACGGGTTCTCACACAAAGGCTATGGAAGGACTTGTGGAAACTGAAGGTGAAGCACAAACAGAAAATATTCTTATGGAAATGCCTTAATGATGCACTCCCAGTCAGAGCGCTTATGTTCGGTAGAACCGAAAATTGGGGACCCCATTTGTAGCAGATGTGGAGCGGAAATGGAAACGATAGAACATACTCTTTTGAACTGCAGGGAAGCTAAACTGATTTGGAAGTTAGCCCCTGTCCAATGGGAAGGAATGATGGAGCAACATGGGAGTTTTAGAAATTGGTGGACATCAATCTCAGAAGCCAGGAACAGACCGGAAGGATGGCAACACATTTCTTTGTCTGTACATATTCTATGGCAAATATGGAAAGCTAGGAATGAGCTGGAATTTAATGGTAAGAAAAAGGAGCCTTGGAAGACTATTCAAAAGGCGCACCAGGAATGGTTAGAGATGGTGGAACTAGATATAAAAGAAACTAGGAAGAGCACAGAGGAAACATCAGTTCTTCATCAACAAATACCACAGTTAGACTCAGAACATGGGACAGTGGAAGTGAGGATTGGAGTAACTTCAGATATGGCCAATCATGGCCTAGGCATTGGAATAAGTCTGAGACAATGTGATCAAGGATTCCACCGAGGTTGGGCGATACGGGCTAGAAGTTCAGGATCAAACCTGGTGGATGAAACAATTGCACTTAAATTGGCAATGTGTAAGGCTGCCGCAGAGCTACTAACGGAAGTGTTATTCCAAGTGCAAAGTCCTCAACTCCTCAACTATATCTGCACAAACAGAGTGAGTGACATTCGACTAGCTACTGTGGTTGATGACATTATTCAACTAAGAGATTTGTTTCATATGTGCTCCTTTTGCCTAGTTAGAAATGATAAGACTCAACTAAGCTCCAAGCTTAGCATTCATGCCTTAGGCATTATTTTGGATGAGGAACTTTGGTTTCCTTAGTGGTAAAATCGCCGCTTGTAAAGTTCAATCGAGTCTTTGCTCGCACTTGTAAAGTTTTTGTCTAGTAATACAAGCACTTATCGTTTCCAAAAGAAAAAAAAAAGGTTCAAAATTCGATGTTTGCAAGGAGTTTTTCCACAAGCTAGTAAGGCTTGGAGCCTCAGAGTTTTGTAGTTGGGCCAATGATCCAATAACCTTCCAATCAATTAAAGGCTAGCCTCCTGGTGTAAAAGGTGGCAGTGAGAGCTCAAAGGGGTTGAAGATGAACGAGATGACCGTACCACTAATTATCAGCAAGCCCTAAAGTGCCATTCCACTACTTGGAGAATCTCCTGCTGTCCTTCTTTTAATTAGTAGTTTTGCAACCCCATTATCTTTATGATTTTACTAATCAAAATAATTAATTATTTAGTAACCACTAACTGTATTACAAAGCTTTAATATCCGTCTTTAAAACTCAACTTTGCAAGTAGGAATATTAGCTAGATAACTATGAAATTTCTCATTCAATTCTCAAGCCCTCTCCTTTCCCCCTTCCACTTTGTAAGATTTCGAATCTCTTGTAAATCGAAAAAGTAAAAGCTCATCTCTTTGTTCAACAGTTTCTTTAACTAAATATGAAAAACAAGTCTTGTGCTGATTGGATTGGTATTCTTTATGAAATTGCCACCACCCCCCCCCCCAAGGAATTTTTTTTTAAAAAGCCGAGATTGGAATATCTAAAAACTTTTGGCTCAAATTGTGAACTTTTACATTTAAGTTTTAAGAACCATATTTCTTTTCAAGTTTTTCTAAGAGGAACCGAATTTCGCTGGTTAAGATTTGCTCCAATTGTTAAGATTTTGGAAAAGTGAAGATATATATATATATATATGTGGGAAAAGTTTATAAATAGTAGGGAGGGAACAAATGTAATTATGAACATTTATAAGGTTAATAATTTTGGTTAACCATTATCCATTTGGCTTTAGAATAATTCTTTTTATAAAAAAATATTGAAATTTTTAATTTTATTGAAAAAAATTTGAAACTAGTAATCGACTTAGTAGGTTCTTTTGCATCCTTACACACTTACCACGTGTAGAGTGCATGATATACACAAAGATTTTGACCATTTTATAGTCCCAAATATATATATATATATCCCAAATATATATAGGTCTTTAATTCAGTGTGTTTTGTGCTTTTTGTTTTTTTTTTCATTCATTATTCATTGGTCAGGAATCTACCACCTCTAGTTTTTCACGTACATGCTGAATTACAGAATGGAAAAAGAGAATGCATCCCTAGATTGACAAAGGGAAAACCAAAAAAGAGTTGAGAAACAAAACATATTTTTTAAAGATGATATGCTCCGTACTTGTAAGTTTTCTAGGAACTATGCTAATTACGTTTGTGTATGCTATGCTGAAACTCTTTGTGGTAGAAAATTTAAAAATTTCGCAGATTCTGGGTCATGATACAAGAATAGATGTGCTTAGATTTGGAGCTTTGATCAAAAAGGAAATTAGGCTCATTTGGCAAATGAGTTTTTTTGATAGTTGTTTAAGACATTACTGTAACTTATTTGTAAAAATTGTAAAAAAAAAAATATTTAAGATGTAAAACAGGTGGGGGAAACAGGTGATGGGTACTGTCTCACCCTCGCCTTGTTGCCATTTCTAATTGTTTCTTGTGTGTTATTATATAAAAAAAATTGAGTACAAAAAATTTAAGAAAGAAGTAAGAGAAGCAAATTGCTGAAAGTGCCAGTAAAGTTTTCAAATTTCAAGGTCTTAATTTATCCCTCAAATTTAGCAGGAAGCATTTTGTTCCATGTCATGGTATGGATACATGCCAAATTAGTCCTTATGCCTACACCTCACGAGGTAGGTTTGAAGACTCTGAACTCAGCAATCAGGGTTAATTCCACTTTGTCCCCCCAAACTTTGGACGATTATCCACTTAAGTCCCTAAACTTCAAAATGGGACACTTAAGTCCCTAAACTTATAAATACCTCCCACTTAAGGAAAATTGTTAACAAATCCTGAATGCCGTTGGTGGTCGAAGTGTCCCATTTTATGAGGGTTTAGGGATTTAAGTGTCCCATTTTATAAGTTCAGGGACTTAAGTGGGAGGTATTTATAAGTTTAGGGACTTAAGTGTCCCATTTTGAAGTTTAGGGACTTAAGTGGATAATCGTCCAAAGTTTGGGGGGACAAAGTGAAATTAACCCCAGCAATCACTAGAAACAAAAGGGACCGAGTTGATTTGGTTTAATTTTTTTTATTTTGAAGAATTTAATTTATTAACTCATAGTGAGCCAAATTAACCCTGATCCATTTCAACTCTTCTATGCGGTCACTCTTTACTTCACTCCTTCAAAAAATTCAACTCTCATTTTCGGTCATTCTGTTATTTCAATACCTTAAAACTTCTCAATGGGCCAAGTAGTAGTCTGCACTCCACGTATACAAGTAAAATCCTTTCTGAAAGGAAAATATGATAATATCCTTTACAAATTCCAATGGAGGATCATTTCTAGGGCTTTTTTTTTTTTTTTGTTAATCTTCCTTTAATAGGGGAAGAATGGGAATTTAAGAAGTAGGAAGAGGAAAGAAAAATTTGAATCCAAAACTTCTAAATCTTAAGATTTCAACCTTAGTCACTAAGTTAAAACTTCCTTCTAGAACTATTTTTAGGACTTCCTTTGCAACTACTGGCGGAGTCACATTGCTTCATGTGGGATGAAATAATCGCACTTAATTTTAAAAAAATCATATGCATTTTAAGATGATGTTACTATTTAATCCCTACAAAAAATAGATATTAACAAGTTTAGAGGAACTGAAAGTTCAAAATAACACTCAAAAGGATAATTATCTCGCACAAAAGTGAGATAAAACTCAAAAGCAAGACAGTGACTACCACTCCAATGAATCAAATCTTGCCCCGGTTGGCAAGTAAGTGTTTTGGATGTTTGTCTAAAATTTTATTATAATTTAGTTTTTTAAAAATTTTTTGAAATGTGTAAATTTTTGAATATTTTGAAGTGTATAGTTTAAAAACTTTAAGAAGTTTTTTGAGATTACTATAACTAAAGTTTTTAAAAAACTTATAGCAGACAAACTTGACAAAAAACTCAAGTGCCAAACAGGGCTAGTTCTCCTATTTAAGCTCTGCCATTGAAGCTTTGTGGGTTTCTCCATTGAGGCTCTGTTTAGCATTGTGCGGATCTTTAGACTAAATTTTATTTTTTCTTAGTTTCTGATTTAGTTTCATCTCTAATTTACGTTCTTCTATTAAAGTCGGTTATTTTTTTTGGCTCTTTTTATGGTAAATCTTTTTTATTTAATTTATCGCCATAGCTATAAAGTCTGACTCTGATGAACAAATTCGAGCAATTTAGAACCGATGTGAGCAAGATTGAAGAGTTTGGTGATTACATTTGTTTTAAGCGAAACAATAGAAATTAATCTGATTCACAGCCTAGGAAATTCAGGATTAAAACTACATTATTCCCAAACATTAATTACACTTATTGACCAATCCACTTTATGTAATTTTAAGTGTAATTTAATTGTAATTTATGTAGTCGTCTGAATAAAAGAGAGAGACTAGAACATTTTGAGTTTCAATTTTATTCTAAATCTGTCAAACGGGCAAAAGTCCATTTAATTTTGGAATAAGCATTTACAAGCAATGGCCCAACCTCTGGCTTTGGCAGCTGGACATGAGAATTGCCTTGGCTAGGGCCCGGCAACGATCAGGGAGAATAAAACAAGCCGTCAGCGATGTTGATATCTCTGTTTTGAAACTCGGACCGGACCGGCCGATCGAACCGGTCGAACCGGGAACCGGCCAGGTAGCCGGTCCGAGCCATATTAAAAAACCGAAAATTTAAAACTCGATCAAAAACCGGGTTTGACCGGGCAAAAACCGGTTTTTCCGGTTCAACAGTAATTTTAAAAAAAAAATTCAAACTTTTTAATATTATGTTTGACCTGCCCCTAAATTTTTAAAACTTATTGATATACCTCAAATATTTGATACTTATAAATATTGTCCTAAAATTTGATGTATTTTTTTCATCACTCTAAACTTAAATATTATAAATAAATAAATTGCTATTGATTTAATTTTCTTTTTATTTTCTTGTTAAATATATTTGAAACAAAATTATATGAATATACCTTTTTAATATCAATATATTATTAGATATATATATATAATATTTAATTTTTAAATAATTTTTATTTATGACGTCATCCGGTTCGACCCCTATCGACCCCCGGTCGAACCCATTGACCCCTGACCCCTGACCTCGGCCGAGTCGCTATCCGGTCCGGTTCTGAAAACATAGGTTGAGACTTGTTGCAGCTGGGATTGCTGATCATGATCTTGTTGCAATATCTTAATGATGAGAAAAAATATAAGTTTTTTTTTCACCTTTCCAAACCAACCCAGATTTTTCCATTGCGTTCGTCAAATTTTAGTGTGTGATGTTTGGAATTTGTGATTTGAGGGAATTACTAGTATCTTGATGAGGAGAATCCAAACAGGAGAGATCAATAGATATTTTAAGAATTAAACAACTAAAAAATCTAGCAGAAAAGGAATGGAGAGTTGGGTACTCTCTCTCTCTCTATCTCTATGTATATATATATGTATATATAGACACACAACACACATATGTGTGTGTGTGACGTGACATCAACATTATACTCTTTTTCATATTACTGTACTACAGGGCAAATTTAGCTGATTTTTACACAAAGAATGCTGTACTTCAAACGGCTTACAAGGTTAGCTAAATATTTATGAAACCCCCCCACCCCCGGGTCCTCGGAATTTTTTTTAAGCCGACATTGGAATATTTTAAAACACTTGGGCTAAAATCGTGAACTTTGGAGAGGATTATGCTCATACGCCATTGATGATGATCCGTAGAATTACAAGTTTAGAAGAATGAGAAGTCTATGCTCATTTTAGTCCTTTTGAATATTCATCAATCATGAATTGAAAGACCTAAAATTGTGGATGAAACAAAGAAAGAAAGAGTGTAATAAATTTAAGCATATGCTACGTATTATTGTCTCAAGGGAATTTTTTTTTTTTTAAAAAAAAATGGGAAGTCTATTAGGAAATTGGTTTTTCTGGGTCCCAAATTCCCAAGGCAAAGTTTATCATGCTAAACACAAGACAGAGAACTTTTGTGGTTACAAGAATTGAAAGGACAATACATCCCTAGAATTAACAAAGGGAAAATGAAAATAGAGTTAAGAAACAAAACATATTTCTTAAGATGATATGCTCTGCACGTGTTTGTGTTCTAGGAGCAATACTAACTACATTTGTGTATGACTCTTTGTAGCAGAAAATTTAAAAAATTTGCAAGGATTCTTGGTCATGATACAGGAATAGATGTGCCTAGACTTGGAGCTTTGATCAAAAATGGAAATTACAATTAATGGCTTACTTTTTTGAACCTTTGGAATGCGTAGACAAAATGTCTTTTTGTCTTTGAGAAAAAGAGTATATAGCGATCATTATAGGAGATAAAATAGCTTAATGATAAAGGAAAACACAACATAAGATACATGACCAGAAACGTTCATTATAAAACGTGACTCTCTTCTGTTAATTTCTTGTTAGATGTTTTACCAGTTAAAAGGAGTACAAGAAAATTGGTAAAATTGGTCCTTGTCTGTTATTATCCCCCATTGTGTGCTTCATTGTTAACAAAAAATAAAATAAAAAAGAAGGAAGAGAAGGAAACTGCCAATTAAGTTTTCAAATTTCAATGTGTTAATTTATTCCTCAAAGTTAGAAGGAAGCATTTTGTTCCATGTCCTGCTATGGCTATATGCCAATACATCAACTTTGCCGGTGACAGATCACTTTTATCTATAATTTTTTTTTATCGCAATAATAATATTTGTTTAACTTATTTTAACCTAATCTAAGAGAAGAGGGAGCCGATGAAAAACTCAAGTCATTTGAAAGTGATAATCACAATTAAATAGCAAGATGAACCTGGACTCCCACCGGCCAAGACTTAAATGTCTTGGTTGTATCGACAGCCCAAGCGATCACTCTTACCTATAAACGCCCAAGACTTAAATGTCTTGGTTGTTTGCTTCCTTTTCCCTCGTCGACCATTGACTTTGAACTTTGAAGTCTTCGAGCGTGTGTGTCTATATATAAATATATGCAAGTCATTTGAAAGTGATAATCACAATTAAATAGCAAGATGAACTTGACTCCCACCGGTCAAGACTTAAATGTCTTGGTTGTATCGACAGCCCAAGCGAT
>NC_040040.1:47916028-48112326 GCF_003713205.1 Coffea eugenioides
CTGTCGCGCCCCATTTTTTAAAATAAAATTAAATAAATGGTTTAAAAAGTGAATTTTTGATTTGAAAAATGAATAAAGAGTACAGGTCGAAATGGGACTTGAAAATGCGACGATTTGACCCAGATATAGTTTAAAAATGGGTTTTTTGAATGGAAAATGGAGTCGCCACTTGGTATAGAGTTAGGGTGTACCAAGTCACCCAAAAAAAGTGATTTTTTGGAAAAGAAAAGCGAACAAACCCTTTTTAAAGAATTTTTAGGTCTACGTAACCAAAGAAAGGGATCGGGGGTCACATTTGATAAGGGAGAAGGCAAAGGCAAAACCTAAGGCACACCCTTACCCTAGCCAAAACTAGTTGCGTGACTTAACCCTTCTTTTCCTAATTCTTCTACCCAAAGTATGTGTTGCATGTTGGATATGACTAATGGATGCGAAAAAAAATGCAATCCTAAATCTAAAATGTCTCTTATGAGGATTTTTTGTCCCAATCACATGAGTTGTGATGGCCAACAAGGAAAACTCTCATAGAGGTCACGGGTAATGCAAATGAAGACCCAAATATGAGTGCAAGTGTGAAAATGTGAGAAGAATGCAAAATAAAATAAAATAAAAACAAATGTAAGTGCAAGTGTGCAAATATAAGAAAAGTGCATGTGTGCCAACTGAGAAAATAAAGGTATAATGGTAGTAAATGCATATAAGTGCAATTGGGTGCAATTTGTGAGGTAGAAAATAAATAAGTGATAGGGAAATAAGAAAAACGTGCGAACATGGCATGTGGATTGAGAAAAATATAAGTAGTGAGAGAGTGTGGATAAAGAAAGTGAGGAAGTGATATAATAATAAAAATGAGAGTGTATGAACCTAGAGGAATGCATCAAGTCGGGTACGGGAATGACTTCTAATTTCATGATTTTAATTTTCCCTTTGATTAGAAGGAAGAACTAGCGTGCTAAGGCTATTTTGTAGCCACACTCGCTCGTTTTCCTTACCGAAAGGGGACTCTCAAGCAAATGTACCCTATAACTAGCATGAGGATGCAAAAACCTAAAATGAAGGGGAAATGATTGGAGGAGCATACCAAATGCTAGAAAAACTAAGAAAAATGTATGAAATGTAGTGAGACATGCAAGTATGTACTAACGAGAGGGGGCGGCCTATTGAGTCTAGCATTGGACTAGCCCTTTTCTAGCGCTCTCTCACAAGCATTGGACTTGTAAGAGCTCGAGGGGACAACCATGACTAGCATTGGACTAGCCACGGTTACGTGCATTTGCATCCATCATACACATATATGAGTAATGTATATAATTAAAGCAAGTAGACATGTGAGCACGTAATTCACTTAACACATAAGCATGCATATCTAGATGCCAAAACCTAAGAAAGCGATTAAACACATAGCACCTAAGCATGCAAAACACATAAGGCAATTAAGGCCCTAACTATTACATTTTTTAGGGGGAAGCCTACTACAATCTAAAAAGGGGGAAATAAAATAAATAGTTGCAAGAAATACCTAACTATTACAAATTGGCATTCAAGTGCCTTTTAAATGATCAAAAGGGAACTTAAACAAATATACGAATTTAAGCAAATAGAGCGAAAAATAAATTAAAAAAAAGACATTCAAATGGCATGCAATTAAACACATATAGTCACATAAGTTCACATAGGGTCAAATAAGGTCAAAATAAGGGATAGAAATTACCTCCCTTGCAATGGTAATCAAATGAAGGAAATATTAGCTTCAAAACAATAAAAAGGTCAAGGTACCACTTTAATTAAGAGAAATTAAAAGAAATGTGCAAAACAAAGCTCACTTGATCATAAAACCCCTAATGTCATGACTTAAATGCAATTGAAACAAAGCATAGTAATTAATGGAAACGAACAAGCAATGAAATTGTAAAATTAAAACCACCAAGGACCAAATTGAGGACATCATTGTGAAATGAAAGGAAACTTGGAAGGCCAAAGTCCAATTTTTTGGAAACATTCTCATGCAAATTCATGCAAAGTGACGTGAGAAAGCTTCTGCAATCAAAGACAAACAAATGAACTGGTGCAACTTTTCTGTAACTTCAGCAAATTTTCTTTTCCCGCAACCATGCTCATGCCATTTCCTTATTCAATTTAAATGCATTCATGCAAGCAAACCAATAAGAAACATGCTGGAATTATTATCTAAACAAAACCTCATAGCTTTGGACCGAAAAGGAATGACAATCAAAAGAGCAAGACCATAAAATATTTTATCCGGCAAACCGAGATACATTTTCCAGCAAACATTTGGATATGCTTCAAGTGTTTTAAGGACTTGAACATGCAAACTCAAAACAATCTTCCCCTGCCCCCTTTCCACACCAGGCTAACTAACAAACTAGAAGAGGCTAAAGCCTGGTGAATGGTCACGGAAAAGGAACACAGCAAAACAGATGTAGTAGCCTTTGCTCTGCTACAAATATCGCAGCTTCATACTAGCATGGATGAAATGCCGAAAACATTGTGCTAGACTTCATCATTTATCAATCAAATTCACACACATCTGTAAACATAAATCCTGACATAGATTAACATGGATGCCTCCCCCTAACTATCACAAACAAGATGATCCAGGCCCAAGAATAACAAAAATGCAGCAAAGAAACTTAGCAGAAACACATGTTCATGCCACTTTTCACTCAAACGAAATGCATTCCCACGAAGCCTTAACACCTGAAAGGATTCAGCAACTGACCAAAAATAGAGCAAAGAAAACAACTCTCGGCTATTGGAGTTCGTTTTCGGAACAACAAAGGAAAAAGATGACAGTGTACCCTTTTTACGAAAACAAAATCCAGCATTCTAGCTAGGATGACCCAAGACATTAATGAGGCTAAACCATCCTTAATGAAAGAAACAGGTTCTCATGACAAGAATCCCATCTAGATTCATTAACCCATGGCTAAACATACAACCAAAGAGATCTAGTGTAGAGAGGAGACAAAAACAAAACGAACGGCAAGGAACTATTAGACAGCATGGCAAACCAAGGAAAAGACATCAGACAGCAAAAGGCGAGCAAATAAACAACAAAAGGAAGCAACTTGGACTGTACAACACAGGCAAAACGCAAAGAAACAGCAACAGTAGGCCACTGGACTATAACGGATACATTCACAGACTTCGAACAATTTGGGACTGATCGAAGCTTCGCCCACCAGAACAGAAATCATAGCGGACAAACATCAGCAGCAGACAACTGAAGCAAAAGGCACAAACATCAGCAGGAGAGGAGAAATTTTACCCAAATGAAAAGGGAAGATCAACAGCGGACAATTTGCTGCAAAAACCCGTGCTTTTCCCACGAGGATTGAAGACGATAATGGTGGCGTTGGGTTCCTCCTCTGTTCCGTAGCTGCTACTGGTTACCGACACCCTCTCGTTCGCAACTTTTCTTTTATTTTGCTGGTTTTCCTTCTTCTAGCCTGCTTAATCAGCTCAAAACCCGCTCTCGGGTTTCCTTCTTTTTTCCTTTCGGTGGTTTTCTCTCGCACTTAATCAACCGCCACCTAGAAAAAAAAATCCTCTTTCTAGCTAAACCCCAGTTTTTCTTACGCCGCTCCTTCCTCTCCTCCCCTTTTTCTTGCCGTCTCCCCTTTCTTTTATATGGCCCCAGAAAACTAAAACCCTCTCAGCAATGGTTGGATGAAGCCGACTGCATTTTTGGGGAACCATCTGATGGTTCCTGATACTCAACCATTGAGATTTCTAGACTAAGCCAGGTGGACTGTACTGTGATCATCGGACGGAGCTAACCCAAGCAAAAACAGCCGAGAAATGCAGCTGCAAATTTCTTCTGCTGCGGCCGAAACCAAAACGTGGTTTTTTTTTTAATTACTTAAATAAATAACAATAATACAAAAATAGCAATTCAAACAAACTTAAATAAAATGTACAAATTAATAACCGAAAGATTAAAAATAAAAGCTAAAATTTTCCTCTTTCCCCTCTTTTCTTCTTTTTCCTCTTTTTTTTTCAATAAAAGAAATAAAACATATTTTTCCCTAATTTTCTCTTTTTTTGGCAAAAATTTATGCTAAAAAGTCTTATAATAAAAAAATAAAAAACAAATAACTAAAAGAGTAAAAATCAATACAAAATAAAATGATAAATAATAATAATCTAAAAAACTAAAGTGCTATACAAATTCTAAAAGTCTAAGAACTAGAAATCATGGAATTAAGAGAATTATTACTAAAAATAAAAATAAAGCTAGGATAAAAATTATTTTAAAATTTGGTGTCTACAAACCACCTACTGATGGTGCCCATACGGGACCATCACTATTGCACTCATATCAGCCAATATTCTTATTGTTCAATTATTAAATAGTATGTAATTTTGCGACATAGAGTACGGATGAAAAAAATTTGATAATCAGGCTTATTGAACATTATAAGTAAATATTTAAAACTAATAATGAGTGTGAAGGGTGGTATAAATTGATAACTTAGTTTGCAAAAATGAATTTAAATGAGATTACAAAAAAATTAAAATAAATGGGTAAGCCTCCAATTGCTTCCACGTAATAAGGCAACAAAAGTAATGTAAACTCAATCTATACAATACTAACATGTTAAGGTGAAATTTCAAATTTAGCCACCTGTCTAAAGCACATTTGCACCATTTTTAACAAAGACATGCAAGACATGCAACTTCGGAAGCTCCCAATTGCTTCCACATAAGCTAACACCACCACCGTATATGTTAATCAAGTCAATCTGTCCAACACCAAAACATAAAAGTGAAATTCCATAATTAACCACCTACTGATGGTGCCCATACGGGACCATCACTATTGCTCTCATATCAGCTAACTCCCCTTTTTATACTTCTTATGATCATATGATATGATATGATATGACCAAAGTTAGTTGATTTTTACACACAAAATGATGTACTTTACATATTTATCCAAGCTAATATAGCTTACAAGGTTAGCTCAATATTGAAAATACAACCGTATTAATTATTTTAGAATAATAATAATAATAACATTTTCAAATTGAGATATTTCAATTCAGTGGTTAAATCAAGTTTTGAATTTATTTTGATAGATTCAACTCCGGTTCTCATCATAAATCAGGGCTAAATCAAGTTAATTTGGAGAGGGAGAGGGAGAGATGAATTGAGTGGTTTGTGAAAAGGGAGTATCAATGAAAGACCTCATATTCCAACATCTTACTTACACTAAAAAAATTAAATTAATTATCAAACAAATAAAACTTTCATCAATTCATCAACTCAAAAATTTCAGCCTCAAAGTTTAAGACTTCTATTTTTCAATTTTATTGTCGGCCTTGACGCTTAGTATTCATTTTCAAAAGGAAGCCAACCATATATTTGTTAAAGGGTATTCGGGACATGAGTTGTCCATAGAAAATAGAGGAGTGGTTAGGTCTGGAACAGTGGTTAAGTCAGTGTTTGGGTGGTCTGGTCAGGTGTCTATGAGAGGTAGAAGGGAAAAAACGAAGGAGGAGGAAAATATGAAAATGAAAAGAAAAAAAAAGTGCTGGTCTGGTCAGGAGCTTGGGCCATTTCCTATTGGCTGTTGCTTTTGCTTGCTTCCTTGTAATTTCGCTTATTCTTTGATTCAGTCCTTTCCTGTAACCAACCATTGACTTTTAACTTAAAAGTCTGCTAAGTGTAATATTTCAAAAGTTTTAATTTAAGCCCTTTGTACACCAATTGCATCAAACTTAAAAGTCTGCTAAGTGTAATATTTCAAAAGTTTTAATTTAAGCCCTTTGTACACCAATTGCATCAAAGGGGCAGTTTTAGGTTGGAGGGGTTTGGATTTAATCATTTCAACATATAGTTTGAACTTCATTTTGCTTGATTTAGGGTGTGAGTACATTACTTTCTTAGATTTTTCTTGGTTTGGTGAAAACACGATCAATCAATACTCTGCCGAAACTATCGAAAATTCCGAATGTCTTCTATCATTTATCCAATCGTAAAAAACACCCTGATATGCAGCTGCTGGCGACTCTGTGATCAAATGTTTTCTACGGCTTTTACATGAAACAGCTCTGAAGGGTTGTCTAGTTCAGTTTTGGGGTTTAGTGAATATCAGTTACAAAACTTATTTGACAACTTGTGACCAACCTTTTGCACTCAAGTACGTAGATGATCCAGAGTTCAAGCAACTATGTGAATATAGGAAGCACTGTTTGGAGTACTTAATACCCATGGATGATGATGATGAGATTAGCGTCGACAAAGTACAGCTAATTGGTCCCCTCGGACGAGTGTTCCGCGGTGGATTGCCTGAACAAATGGATAATGTGTGCTATTACAGTATTAATGAATATCCTCAACTTGATTATGCGTATGGCATCATTGAGAATTACTGGACTACTTCCGGAGAAATATTAAGCTATTATGATTCGAATTTTGTTCGGAAGGGACAAGGGATAGTTGGAAAAGCATTTTCGTCCAAAAGTGCTTGTTAAGACATTTAAACATAACAGAGTACCCTTTGGTACCCATTGCACGATTCCAAGAGTATTCTGGCTGTTTTACGGTTTGTTTGCAAAGCTCTTGCGCAAACAACTGCATTTACGTATTGGAGTTCCTTTTACCTAGGAAGAAAAAATACTCTGGGAGTTGGAGAACATTGTTGCCCATGCTAATGAAAACATTGAAACGACACCTCCATAGTTCTTTTAAGATTGCTTCAGGACAGGAATTTGGGCAGAAATTGTTCGTTGAGGTTGTAAAGATCTCTTCAGAGGATGAATATGATTCTTTTGAAATCTACAATACTACTAGTATTGCTACACCTAGGCTTGTTGGAGTACAAGGAGGAGGAAAGATGCGGCTTGATTTCTCATCTCAGCAAGTTCATGCTGCAAATGATTCTATAAATGATATTCATGAACAGCAGAATGGTAGTGTTGGATCCACACCTAGGCTTGCAGAAGTGCGAGGAGGAGAAACGATGCAAGTTGATTTCTCCTCTCAGCAAGTTGATGCTGCAAATGGACAGCAGAATGAAGTTGTTGGATCTCCACCTAGAACAGAGCATGCGCATGGCTTTGTCAACATATCATATCCAGAACTAGTGGCGGAAAATTTTGATGCATCGAATGTTGCAGGAGTTGATGCTGCAAAGAATTCAATGAATGGTATTTATGAATAGCAAAATGGGATTGTTGGATCTTCATCTGGACAGGAGCTCTTGCAGAACATGGTCAGCGTAGCGCATCATGAACCAATTGCGGAAATTGATGTGGCAAATCCTAACAGAGATGGCACTAGTATAACACAGAGTAACAATGAAGAGACTAATTTAAGAAAGCAAAACTCAAGTTGTACTTTAAGAAGCGAACGTCGAATTACTCTTGAGCGCCTTGAGCAAATTTCTACAATGAATCTTGTGGATGCTGCAAAATTTCTTGATGGTAACTATTCATTGCACCACTTTTTTAGATTTACTAATGCATGTTAATTTGCCTTTGTCTAAACCTGTTTTTGGAATATCCCATATACAGGTTGTAAAAGCACTTTCCCTGTCTCTAGTTTTCCTTTCTAAAATCTGCAGTTAGCCGATCTACATTGAAACGTATATGTCAGGAGTATGGTATTTGTAGATGGCACCTCGTAAAGCAAGAAAGGTTAATCCGACCTTTGCTGCACAGAAAGTTATTCAGCCTTCCATTGAAAACATTGAAGAATACCACAAGTCTGATGCAACATAAAGTTTAGACTTCCACTTTCTGCCCGTAAAGTCAATTTGGAGGAGAAGGTACCACAGAGATTGAATCTATCGATTGGGAGTTTTAAAATTGAGTATCAGGATGAAGATAATGAGTGGATTTGGATAACCTGTGATGAAAATCTAAGTACCTCTATGAGCACATTAAGCTCATTAGTTAGGACAACAATCAAAATGTTGGTCAGTTAGGTGCATATTTATGAAAAATTGTATTTATGTAAAATTTAGGTGCATATTCATTCAATACTTTTTCCATGAAGAAATATGCTCTGCCGCAAAGCATTCCTACATGTTTCAAATTTTCATTGACTAGATAAATATGGCACATAATGAAGATGATTTTATTACTTTGGTAAAGCAAGACAATTTTGATTAAGAAATGCTTCAAAACAAGGAATGAACTAAAGTTGACTGATTGTTCTCGATATTGCAGCAATGTTTTATTTTTCCTTCAAACTCAAGGCAATTGGTCGTAGTTTGATTAATGCCTCTGTTTCTCGTGGAATTAGTTTTTGTTTGTAGGTCGGCTAGTAAGTCTGCTCAAGAATTGTCTAGAGCGTCTGATCTTGAGCAATAAAATTATTTGTTGGTTGTTTTGTCAACCAAAAAAACTAAAAGGGCATTTGGTCGATTCTCTTGTTCCAATTCAGTCCCACGCATGTTAGGTTCTGAACATAATTGATCTCTTTAGATTATTCTTTTCTGTTTGTCCTCCTCAATTGAGATTAGTTTAGAGAGTTAATAGACTGACATAGGCTATTAGTAAGAAGTGAGCCTGCAAATGACTCACTACAAATAACATTATATTACCCTATAAATAAAATGTCATAACTGGGCCAAAGGAGTTGAGAAATTTCTAATTTTGTGATGAATTTTAAAAAAATTCTACAAAAGGGGTGATTTTGGCATATCATTCCGCCCGGGGGTCTTCGCATTCGTGAAATGCGAGCTCACTGAGCTCGCATTTCACGAATGCGAGGTTAGAGAAGAGCTCGCATTCGCGGAATGCGAGCTCAACTTATTGAGCTCGCATTCCGCGAATGCGAGCTCCTCTTTATTTTTTTTCCTTTTTTTTATTATTTTTTGAGAGCTAGGGAATTATTTCCAGAAAGCTCGTAAATGTTTTTTTTTAAAAATGTTGCAAATATTTAAAATTTTGCAAATAGCTCGCATATAGTTAAATGTGACCTCCAAAAATTGTATTTAACTTTTTTGTTAGATTTCGCATTTATAAGTATGACTTTCAGAAAATTAAATTCAAAAATGTTAGGAAAAAAATTTAAAATGATATTTACGAGCTCCATAAAAAATATAAAAGTAAATGTAAATATTGTTTGTTTTGTAGAATTTGCCTTTACTAAAATGGTGTCGGTAGTAAAATCTTATTTTAAAATCTCTACTAAAATCTTATTTTTCGGAGAAAGGTTAGAGAAATTTTGTTTAAAAATCTGTAATTAGCAGAGGAATAATGTTTTTTTTTTATTTTAAAACTTGCACGTGGCTAAAGTCATCAAATATGTGCTAAAACAAAATCAGATTAACAATAATCTTTTAATATAATTTACTATACATGCATAATTCTTTTATAATAAAAAAAATTGGTAATTGTACGGTTGAAAATACGTTATTTTATTATAATACATTTAAATTGTGGAAAAAGTACACATGCATAGTTCTTTCTATTTCATAGATCAATGTAAAAATAGAATGAAATTGTTAACATGTAAGGTGTTGACTATTTGTTGTGAATAAAATATTAAGTGTTTTTCCTTTTGTATCAAATAAATTTTTTTGATCAAATTCTAATTTTCCTTTGTTATTAATGAATCGTATTTATTTGTTGAAACCGATGAATATTAGTTATAAGAATATAATAGTTAATAGTCATTAATATATGTTACAATTTCAATTGTAATTTTAGAAATTTCATAACGCAATGTTTTTTTAAAAAAAATTATATAAGTTATTTTTATGAAATGCATGTTATTTTTTTGGTAGTTGAAAAGGAAAAGGAAAAAAATTAAAGCAAAGATCTAGCGATTAAATCTTGCGTGTTTTACCTAACTTACAATTATTTGGGCTGGATTACTATTTTGATTAAAAATATAAAGCGATAATGAAAACAAAGTTATACTGCAGCAAAAATCCTAAAACCCTAAGTGCTAAAGCCGTAAAACACTAAATCGTAAATCTTAGAAACCTAATCCTTGTAAACCCTAAAACATTAAATCAAGGTTGTTGGGTTTATTAATATCCATTAAAAAATATTTTTGCGGCACGATAGGATTACTATTTTCATTAAAAATCTAAAGTCCTAATCAAGGCACACTATTGTCAAACTAAAATCCTATGGCGGTCAAACCCGAAAGTACTATTCTCGTAAAACAGTAATTCTTGATCTCTGAAACCGTAAAATCCTGAATCCTAAAAGTCTCAAACCCTGAGTGGTATCTCTAATGTAATCAGTAGCAGAATCAAAGATATGATATTTTCTTTTGTCTACAACTCATTTGATCTTCTGTTTTGTTGCAGAAGCATGTGCCACCGATTTCTATCCCTCAAAATAGCTGGAAAAGTTATGAGAAAGGTAAAGGAAAACAGGTGTGACACTTGCTGTAGAGAGAGACAGATCCGAGTCTCGGATCGGAAGGTTGAATATAAATCCGAGCTCGGATCATTAGGATCCAAGGACTTCCCATGATGGATCCGAGGTCGGATCTTCTGACCTCGGATACACTCCTACAGAA
Source organism: Coffea eugenioides (assembly GCF_003713205.1). Taxonomy (NCBI): domain Eukaryota; kingdom Viridiplantae; phylum Streptophyta; class Magnoliopsida; order Gentianales; family Rubiaceae; genus Coffea; species Coffea eugenioides. Next base: position 47,926,541 of record NC_040040.1, read on the forward strand.
GTACAGATGAGGGATCGGTTCTGTCTTAGCTCTCACGGATCCGTGCTCGGATCGGTTCCATTAAATTTCCAGTTTTTTCGTTTTTTTCGTTTTTCCTTCGTTTTTGCTCCTAATTTCTTGTACACTTTATCCTCTGGACTATCTTCACATTGATTTCAGCTCGTGCATGAACTTCATATGGAATGTCCCTCACAATCTCACAAAATTAATGCATTTATCCACTCATTTAATCAACTCAAAAAAATGGGCAAAATTGAACATTTTGGCCATTAACTTGAAATTTTGGACAATATTTTTTACAAATTTTGACAGAATTTCTCCTAAAAAATGGACAAAACTCCCTGTCAACAACCTCAATTTCAAGAAAATTAACCTTATGACAATATTTCCAAATACAAAACCAACATTTTCAAGCCATAGACAACTAAAATTATGCATTTAAAAATACAATGAGAGCCACTCAAATAGGTGGTGATGCAATTTGAAGCCCTTAATCATCACAATCATCCAATTTCTGTCCAAAATGAGACAACAAGGGTACCAAACACCATAGGTAGCACAAGATGATTCAACTAAAAGAAAAATAAAATCTACAAAGTTTGTCTTAACAAAAGAAAAGAAAAATAAAGAAATAAAAGATCCAATCCGCTAAAGAGCATCATGGCTGCTGGGAACGAGGGTCTACTGCCTCCTCGGCTCCATGAGGACCCTGTGAGGTACCAAATAGCCCTCCTCCTGATGAGGTGTAGGAGTAGGGGTAGGGGACCGGCGGATATGGAAATGATCCTCAATCGCACGAAGACAGCGATCATGTCGGTCGAGTCGCTCGGTCATCATCCGCTCCGTCTGGTCAATGCGCTCGACAACTCGCGTCTCCATACAACAAATGGCATTTAGGAGCTAAACTCCCTGCCAACATGTAAAAGGGCTAAACTCCCTGCCAACATGTACCAAAAAAAACACAACCAAAGATCCTATTTTACGCATTTCAAGCTCAATTGCATATTTTCAAGTAAAATCGTCCTCAAAGAAATGAATCATTTGAACCTTAACCATCATTTCAACAATGTATATGCCAATATAATCATAATTTTAACCAAGAATCACACAACAATTGACTATAGCATTCTTAATAAAGTGCATACAAATGAGCCGTAAGTTTGCCAAAAGGTTTGAACGTACTTAACTAAATTATAAACACGCTCTTTTACCCAATGGAATGTGATCTAGTTGGCATATCATTTTCACTTGGTACAACAATAACTTATACTCCTAAGAACAAATTTCATTCATTCAATGAAAACGAACATTCACAAGTCTAAATCACTAAAATGCTCATGCCCAAAAATTGAGAAAAAATCTTAAAAATATCACCAAATCCACAGTTTTCTCAAAAATAAGCATGAAAATAGCTGTAACAATCTCTTTAAGCACAATGTGGCACAATTATATCAAGAAATCCCAACAAATATGCATTTATCATAATATTCCCAAAAACTAGAAAAACCCGAATAAGAAATTATAAAATGTCAAAGAAATTCGCAAATTGTTACCTCAAATGTGTAGATTGATAATGGAGGATGAAAAAGATGTAAAATTTTACACAGAAACACGCCAAAATACCCCCCAAGTTGAGGAAATCAGGTGCGGCCCGAATTGAGGTTTTGCAGATCAAAACCCTTGTTTGATGTTGTTTCTTGGTAAAATAGATTGGGGTTACTGATCAGAAGAGGTTTGGGGAGGTTTTTATGAAGGAAGATTGGAGATTTGATGGTTAAAATGGAAGATTGGAAGAAAGGGGTGGGGTTTCGGTGAGAAGAGGGAAGAAAATTTTTGAAAAGTGCAGAAACGAAGCCTCGTTTCTGCTATATCCGCGAACCGATCCGAGCTCGGATCGGTTCATGAAGGCCTCGGATCCGACAGGCCTCGGATCAGTCTCAACAGAAACACAGGCGATCCCTCGGATCTATCTGGGTTGAAATGGATCCGGGCTCGGATCTATAGATCCGCGGTCGGATCTTTCTGGGCTTCCTAGGATCCGAGCTCGGATCCGTGTTTCTCTGCAATAATTGCAGAAACTGCAATTTTTCAAACTTTTTTCCCCTTTTTCGGCCAATTCCAATTCACACATTGGACAAACATTTTATCAATTCTAACCTCCTACGCACATGTAATATACCATAAACACTATATCCAACCTCTCAAAACACAACAAACACATTTACATTGGAAATCGAGGGGTGAGGTTCTTTGGTCATTTTTGCACTTTTACACTAAAATGGCATTTTTTGGCCTTAAATACATATCAAATGAGTCCATGAGCTTTTATAACCATGATATCACCAAAACTCACTTGAAATGCACAATGCATGTATATGCATGGGAATTTTAAGCACTTAAAACACAATTTGGTAAGAAAAACTCCCTTAAACCACGTGTTCTTGAATTGCACCTTCAAGATGGAAGTTCCGACATGTAACTAATTTACCGTGTATAAAATAGAGGTGTAGAGCTGTATAATGCATAAGAATACTCATATAACCTACATTTTTTTTGTAGTGTTTAAAAGAGTACTCATATAAAGTGAGAACTAAGATACGCGCGATCGCGTTGTTCCACTCATATTCCTGAAATTTTAGAATATATACAAAATGTCACAAACAAAAGTATGTAATCCATAAGTTAGGTTATTTATACAATAACAATACAAGTAGCGTGCAATCAATGCTGCCCAAGTTTCCCATGAGTATCACATGTTGTTGGTTTGGGTATTCTTTGGCTTCGACGTGGTTGATTTGGCACTACTGTATGGACTTGAGTAATATGTGTCAACAGTGTAGCATCTTGAATTTCAGTGCTTGTGCATTCACCTCCTTCACATTGCTCAGAAACATCGCGATGTGAGTCCCTATCGGGCGTAAACTCTGTGTACGTCACAGGGGACCTGTGATAATGGCCAATCGATACACCTCCCTCATGCATGACTTCGATCTGAGGTGTGACAAAAGTAGATGCGCCAGCTTGGTCTTCAGTTGCCATCGAACCTCCATGGAATCCAGTTTGTATGGCGGGTTCTGGTGATCGGAGTCTACGACGTCGCCCACCGCCATGCTGACTTCCGTGGGTATTTCTAGGAGCTCGCTGAACACGACATGGATCAGGGTATAGTGGAATCTCATGTGGTACATGTGGAGGACGAAATGCAAGTCGGCGGGACTCTCCTACATGATGCAAAGATGTGGATGCAAAGTCCCTCAACTCTTGAAAATATCCGCTGTGTTGTTCATCACTAACTACAAGAGAGTCCTGTGCCATGAAATACATGCGAGACATGGCATCGCTCTGGAAAAACAAATATAAGAATTAGTAGGACATACACTGGTGAAAAATAGTTTAAAAGGTCAGTAAACTATTTGTGATTATTAAAAGTGGGTTGGAAATAAACTATACAAGATATTGTGCCCTAGCGCTATCACCCTGAAAGCCCTCAGGGAAAGGGGGAAATCGACTCGGATTTGAAATATAAATCACCGTGCGCTCCCGATACCACTGAACATACTCATCCGATGGATATGTAGTATCTTCAATTACTGTGCCATCTTGTACATGCACACGTCGATCAGTCCAAATATCAATATATTGTCTATGCGTGGTGCTCCAGTCTTGATTCGCCCTACCACGACGATCTAGAAAATGTAGAACTGCCTGATTATCCGTCAACCTCATATCAGGCAGGGACTGATGAAACCCAAACTGCCGCATAACCCGATGAGGGAGGTGCGGCTCAACTACATCCCAGCAAATAAGATACGTTACGGACCTCCAAATGTCCTGACCTGCAGTACAATACGCAGGAAGAGAAGCGAGAACGTCCTCCGAATATGGCTGCCATATGAACTGAAAAAAATATAAAATGAAAGTTGTTTTATTTTTTGTATTAAGAAATAATTAAACTTCCGAATGTTCAATTCTAACAAAGGGAACCGATCCGAGCTCGGATCGAAACTGAATGAGTGCGGATCCGGCAGGGTTCGGATGTAGGCCTGCGGAAGCACAGACGATCCCTCGGATATCTTAGAAGAATTTTTGGATCCGAGCTCGGATCAATGGATCCGCGGTCGGATCCGTCTGGGCACTTAGGATCCGAGCTCGGATCTGTAGTTGTCTGCACTAATTGCAGAAACTGCAATTTACCAAACTTTTTCGAATATTTTCCAAAAAATTCCAAAAAATGCGGGTGAAAACCGATTTATGAAATCTAACCTCACACGCACATGTAATATACCAAAAGTACAATACCCAATCTCTTAAAACACATCAAACACATCTACATTGCAAATCGAAGGGTGAGGTTCTTTGCTCATTTTTTCATTTTTACACAAAAAAGCCACTATTGGCCATTACATGCACATCATATGCTAGTCAATACCTCTTCAGCCCGCAGGCCTGTCAACTGATCTCGGAATGCGGGCACAACATGCCTAACAACTCTGTGTACGTCCAAGTCATTATTCCACCTAAAAATATAAAAAGTAGGAACCTGTTTAGAACAAATTAAAGTTGGTTCGATATCAAATGTCACGGAAACACCCGAAATAAGGGTGAAACGACGCACCTAGCTCCATATGGACCAGGGTAATGCTCCAACGGCGCAATTCGGTCCGGACGCATAGTTGGTATATGTTCCCAAATCCAGAGCTGTTAGAAAATTAGAATCAATGTTAAAATTGCAAAATGATAAAATGCAAAAAATCGAAGATAAATGTCCCTATTGAGTGCAATGTACCTGTAGCAAAACTAATGGACCGGCAATAGCCGATTTGGCAGAATACGTGGCATCACAAAGTGACCGATAGAGAGTCGCCAAACACGCACTACCCCAACTATATTGCCCAACAGTTTCCAAGTCCCGCAGTAATGGAAGATACAACAAAGGGACTTTGTTGCCGGACTTATCGGACAATAAATGTCCACCTAATATCAGTAAGAGGTAGATGCGCGCACGCTGCCTACATTCCGCATCTGAAGCATCGGGTGGCAACTCTGTATCCAAGACTCTTGCTAAACATCCCAACTTTAGCCTCTGTCCATCAAAGTATCCAACTGCAAGAGAAAATCCAAGGAGCTCCTCACAAATGGCTCCCCACTCCTGAATGCTGCGGTATGTGTCTACCCCTATAACCGGTGGACCATCGATGTGCAACCCCCACAACACATCTACATCCTGTAATGTCACGGTAGCCTCTCCAACCGGTAAATGGAATGTATGCGTCTCGGGCCGCCATCTCTCGACTAAACTTGTGATCAAAGAAAGGTCAACCATCTGATATCCACTCTCAAGCACCCCCTCAAATCCAGCCAAGGCAATATAACGAAAAACCCGATCAGGAATAGGCGTATGCTCCCAAAATCCTCTGTCACACCGTCTGACATCTAACTGATTGCCCTCAATATGTCCGTGAAAAATTGAATGCGCCCGGTGTGCAGTTCCTCCCGATATAATGTCGTGCACGTATGGTCCTGGATGTAGGCCTGCAGGGATAGGAGTGTCGGCCATAATCCCAAGCAAATATCTACATCAATTAAAAACCATGAGTTATGCATAAGTAAAACCCTAAAAGTGGGCAGTATCCAATTTTGACCTATAAATCGCGGGCACGGCTTTTTTTTATAGCAAATTTTGACCATAGAACTAAGATACATCGAGTGAGAACTCCATTTCTATCAGTTATTTTTTTTTAGAAACATTTGTTATCCCTCTATGTATTCATATACTGCAGCAATGTATTTGTAGTCATATTTTAAAACTTGGTTTGACAAAAAATTTGGCAGAGTCTCCCCTATAAAGCGACCATAACTCCCTGCCAATAGCTCCTCAAAAATACTTTGGGGCTGCAGGTGTAAACTGAAAATTCAATACTTATCAAAGTACATAACGAGGGATGCATTTGACAAATGATCAATGAAAGTCACTAATGTAGTTATTTAAAATAAATCCAGAATCGAACACAAATGAACTAGCTCGAACCACACGTTCAAAAAAATTGAACTGACATGAAATTCAAATTTCTAGGGAGTCGATCAAATCAAGGCCTATAATTCGGACAATTTCTCCTATTGTGACCCGTCTGATGACAATTTCGACATCTTCTTGGTTCGTCTGGATCCCTTTCATCCATCTCATTCCGAATTCTGCTAGCTCGAACCCGCCCTGCCCGACGTGTAATAAATTTGCTCTTGTCTGCCTGCAGCTCCCACCCAGGATGGAGCCAAGTATCTTGATGCGGCAATGGGTTAAACATGCCTGAATACTGGACCGCCCACCTTGTTTTGGTAAACTGCTGGTCCACAAGCAATCCCGGATTGTCACCTCTATTCCTGCACACCGCCAAAGCGTGTGAACAAGGAAGCCTGTATATCTGCCACTTTCCACAAGAGCATGTCTTATCAAAAAACCTGATGGTTTGCGTATTGCCTCCTTTACCATCGACACGCCGCCCTGTGATAACCTTATATACGCCCGATGGGCCATCGAACTCAATGACTCTGTGGGCGCCTGCCTTCCGCTCAGCATTTTTAAAACGCCGCCATATCCTTGGGGGAAAAGGATTGCGACAATGTGAAGCATCTTCCCTTCTCGTCTTAAATAACGCAACTGTCCGATGAAATGTCATGTCAATGCATGCACGAATTGGCAAATGCCGTGCCCCGCGCAAGACATTATTATAGCTTTCGGATATGTTGGTAGTTAGAATACCCCAACGACGGCCATCGTCGTGTGTTAGGCACCACTTTTCTGGACTAATGGCTGACAGATAATTCCAAGCATCTGGGAACATGCTCCGTAGTTCTCTTCTGAACATCCGTCACTTGCGTAATTGTCTTGCCCTTCCCATTGCCCAACACAACTTGCGAAGGTGTAAACCTTTGAAGTGTGTCATCAAATTGCTCCTAACATGTCGCAGGCAAAATCTATGGTAGGCTAAAGGTTCCTCCCAATAGTCAAAGTGTGTCATGGTATAGATGATACCATTGTGGCGATCGGAAATGACACAGATAGGATGTCGATCAAGTGCCACATTATATCTTAATTGTTCCATAAACCACGACCAACTGGAAATCGTCTCCTCATCAACTATGGCATAAGCAATTGGCAGAATCTGGTTGTTCGCATCTTGCGTGACTGCAACAAGGAGTTTGCCCTTGTATTCGCCACGCAAATGAGTGCCATCAACGCATATAACCGGCCTGCACATGTGGAATGCTTCAATAGCCGGTCCAAATGCCCAGAATACATACTTAAAGGTCTTAACTCGATCCGAACTATCCGAATGATGCGACCACTCCACCACGGTGCCTGGATTGGATTGCACCAGGGCATCGAGATACTGTGGTAGTTCGGCAAAATTCGCTTCCCAAGATCCAAACACAAGCTCAATTGCTTTACGTCTGGCATACCAGGCTTTTTTGTAAGACACATCAACCTTCAAGTTTTCTTTAACGGAACTTAGTATGTTCTTGACCTTTAATCCAGGGTCATCTTCAATGCTACGGAGGATGTGCCTTGAAATAACGGAAGCCGTCAGGCTTGTATTGTTATTTCTAATCATGTCGCCCAAGCAGTTATGGTCATTGACCCACTTTGTAATTTGCCACATTCCATGAGTCTTTTTCTTTACGGCTCTAACACACCAGTCGCATGGTGGATACGATGGCGCGGTTGAAGTGGAAGGAGTTCTTTCAATTGATGACTTGCATTTAGCAAACCACGTGTTACTCTTACTCTCAATAACTCTGAACTCCCTATTGTGATTGATGGACCACATTCTAATTGCTCGGCTGAGCTGCTGCTTACTCTCAAATCTCATATGAAGACGTATATTATTATTCTCCTCACTGAATGTTACAATACGCTCCAATCCATCCTCCTCTTCTATATCATCATCATCTATGTTCCCAAGATCGGAGAAAAATGCCATTCCTCTTGGCACATATGCAGAGCTGCCAGCTGTGCTATTGCGTTTGTCCAAGTGGAACATATCGAGATTTACTGTTAAACTCCCACCTTCATGCTCATCATCCGAGTCACTACCAGACACATCTTGCGACTCCGACTCTTCAACCTCTTCCGCATCAACTTCCGGGTCATCTTCTTCCAGATCATCTTCAAGAGAGCCAAGGAGCCTATCATGTATACTAGCATATACATCATCTTCAGCTGAACTGCGACAACCTTGCCCAGGGTTAGACTCGATCCCATTTGGAGAAATATGGCATGATGGACCTGGATCTCCAAAACTTGGAATCGAATCCAGGCCATGAAAATATTCCTGGGCACCCATGGACCCTGATGTGAGCCTTGGTTCTAATGAATTCATAGATCGATCATCATGCATATAGTGACATGCCGATGAAGTCTCTGGAACGACTGAACTAGAACCGAAATTAAACTTTGTTGGATCCATGAATGCATGTACAAGCGACATCATTGGACCAACATTACCTATTGGTCCAGTGAATACGCTATTAACTACAGGCATTTGGACGATTTCTTCCTTCTCGATATAAATTTCCGCCATGTATGAAACTCTTTCGATCCAAAGATCGTACATTACATCAAGAGTTTCATCATCCACCACTGCGGAAACAGTATATTTGGAACTCTCCAACGGTTGACGAAGAAACAATTTCAGCTTGAACATCCCTTTATCGACCCCAATATAGTGGTAAATCCTATCAACCAACTCCCCGTATCCAATTCTATGCCTCAAAGTGAATGTCCGGTTGGAAGTACGAGGCAAATAACAAATAAAGTCACCCTCGTAATGTATTTGTCCTCCCCAGTATAGGTTTACCTGCAGAGGTCTTTCTACAGACATGTTTGTAAAATGAATCCCTATTTTGGGGACAATATATTAGAATTAGTAGTCCAAGGGTCCAAACAAATGAAAGAGGATGGACTGTAGGTCGAAATTGGAACTATTATATAGATTAATTTCGATCCAGATGTTTATGAAAAAATTGAAAACAGGTATGAAATATGCTATAAATAACGATAGCAATAGCCTAAAACTCCGAACGCAATTTTTAGAAAATTTGGACAGAGTCTCCCCTAAAATTAGACTAAAATTCCCTGCCAACCAATCCGAAAAGGGAACCCGATGAAGTAGTAATCACATTTGCCACACTACATATTGTCAAGAGACCCTATAATTTTCAAAGTACAAGCGTAAGAAATGTATTTAGAAGTTATATATATTTGGGCTCCACATTCACACCGCATAACAAGATCCACATTCACAATGATGTGATATTCTAGCTATGAATCTTACAAAATTAATGTTGTTTTTCCCTGTAGCAGATTTTGCCACTTTTGTAGCATTATAGATTTTGCCAACTACAAAAAATAAATCCGTCAATTGACTTTCAAGGTTGGTCATTGACTTTCAATCCATCAATTAGCCTTAAAATAAATCCGTATTTCATATTCTAACGCCCTTTTCTACAAAAATAAAATTTAACAAACTATACTATTTCAACTTGTCGACAAACATCCAATAGTTGTAATATAACATAAATTAGCTAATGGCTTGTATCAAATCTGAATTAAGCCTTATGCATAAGAAACGGTAGTTGTAATATAAAATAAATAACCTAATAGTGAGTTACCCTCACAAAGAAAGATCTACAAAAATTTCGACATAGTCTCCCCTATAAATGGCCTCAAACTCCCTGTCAAACAATCCAAATATCCATGAAATTCAAAAGCTCCAATCTATAAACTACATAATGTCAATAAAGTCTCAAAGCTCCAATTGCAAAACATACAATATCCAATGTACATAGTGTTTCGACCAAAAGTAATAGGGTCGATAAATAGATTTTAAAAAAAAAATCTGATGAATTTTAAAAGAATTCTACAAATGGGGCATTTTGAGCATGGGATTACATCCAAAGGGTCTTCGCATTCAGCAAATGCGAACTCACGGAGCTCGAATTTTCGCACGACGATATCCACAAAAAATTTTAACAAAAAATAAAACCACACCTCGCATTTATTATTATGAAATGCGAGGATCCGAGCTCGGATTATTTATGGCATCCTTCGGATCCAACAGGGTTCGGATCCTTCTCAACAGATGATCAGACGAGCCCTCGGATCTGAGTTAACAACTATGGATCCGACCTCGTATCATAAGGATCCGAGGTCGGATCCTCCTGCCTTTAGTCGTATCCGAGCTCGGATCATGCTTTTTCTGCACTAATTGCAGAAACTGTAAATAAACTGCAACAAATTGGAAACAGAAAAATTGCCCGAATTCGAAAAATATAATGTATTTCCTCAAATCCACCACAAAAATTGCAAAAATAAGCACAACCCACATCACATTTACACCCAAATTTCGCAACAAATCTGAACCTGCCCTTGGATGAAAGTATTCAAGTATTCATTAAACTTAAAATGCTATACGTGAGGCATTGCAAGTGCAAAAGCCTAACCTTTATGTTGTTTGACAGTAGCAATAGGACGGCAATGCTGGCAAATTTTGGGAAGCGGCAAACGCGAAACCAGTCTTTGGATGCTCCGGTCTGCTCCGGTCTTTTTGGATGCTTCGATGTGCAGAAACCAGCTCTGTTTTCTTTGTTTTGCTATTCAACAATTCCGAATTCTTTGTTTTGCTGTTCGACAGCTATTCAACCAGCTCTTTCTTTGTTCTGCTTCTCCCACTCACTTTTGTCTTTTTTTTTTCGAAATGGGGTCTTGGCGCTGGATAGAGGGAATGCGAGCTCGCATTGAGCTCGCATTCGCAAAATGCGAGCTCAGTGAGCTCGCATTCTGAAAATGCGAAGACTCCCATTTGTAGAAACAACTCCAAAAACCGCCCTCGTTGTAGAAATCTTTTTTTTTTTCCATCACAAAATAAGAATTCACCCCAAAGGAGTTAAGATCAAAATAAAGTTGCACTGAAATATCTAGGTTCATGCAAAATTTATTGACACACATAATCTTCGAACTTCCGAGCATTGTCTCCTTTGTAGGGGCCTTTTCTCTCTCTAAAATAGAGAGCATTTCTCCCCTTTGTGGGAGCTTTTAACAGGCTTAAAAGTCCCAAAAGGTCCAAGCTTTTACTTTCAGACAATCCTCAAGCATTAAACAAACCAAATCTTTGTGTATTACGGTCGGAGTCCAGTTATAGTAAGAGGGAGCTGAAGAGGCAGTACGAAGAGCTGACTTTCGGAGCTCCAGAGGTTGTGAAAAGTAACTAGGAAATTCGGATCGAGATCTTGGCGGTCCTTTTAGCCTGTATTATTCGGTGATTCCAGATCTTTATGCTAAGACGAAGTTCCAAGGGAGTGGCTTTATAACAGACAGGTAAACTCACTGCCATTGTCTCATTCTTTCTTGTCTGGTAAAGTGGATGCCTTAGTGTTAGGTGCATTGTGTTCTGTTTCCTTTGTTGCCTACCAATCTTACATTTTTCTAGAGAAAAGTTTTTCCTTTTTGTTCCCTTGTCGTTTTATCGGGTTTCCCTTGTGGTTTAAAGTCTCTGCCATTGTCTCATGCTTTCTTGCCTGGTAAAGTGGGTGCTTTAGTGTTAGGTGCATTTTGTTCTGTTTCCTTTTGTTGCCTACCAATCATACACTTTTCTAGAGAAAAGTTGATTTTCCTTTTTGTTCCCTTGTGGTTTCATCAGGTTTCCTTTGTGGTTGGTGTGGGTGTAAGACCTATATTAGCACTTCTTCGGTTAAGTCCAATGGCTGAGGATATTGCGGATATTTTGCAAAGCTTTACTCTTTCCAACAAAGAACTGCAGATAACAGAGTTGGGGAGGGAGGAACTAAATGTAGGGATTAAGGAATGTCAGAGTAGTCTGTTAGGGAAGATAGTAGGAGAGAAGATAGCTAACTACACGGGTGTTAAGAATTTCGTGACAACTACTTGGGGGTATCCAAGAGATCTGTCTGTTGCTGAGTTGGGTCCAAATTTGTTCCAATTTATATTACCTAAAGAAGAAGATAGGGACAGAATTGTTCAGGGAGGCCCGTGGATTCTGGACAACCAATTACTGGTGTTGAATAAATGGTATGAGGGGATAGAAGATGATGACAAGGCCTTTAATTTAGCAACACTTTGGGTGCAAGTCTGGAATCTTCCAGTACACTATATCTCAAAGGATGTGGGTAAAAAGATAGGTTCTATGTTTCACCAGGTAAGAGATGTTATTATACCACAAACGGGTGGCAAGGAGGGAAGGCATTTGAAGCTAGCAGCAGTAGTGGATATTACTCAACCTTTACTGCGTGAGACTTCTATTAAAGTGGCAGGGGCAGCAAAATGGATACAATTTAAGTATGAAAGATGCCCGGATTTTTGCTATAGGTGCGGTAGGATAGGACATAGTTAGAGAGTTTGTGGCATGGTGGAGTGTGGGAGGGAGGGTAAAAAGGATAATCAATATGGGAATTGGATGAGGGCGGGGCAGGGAAATGGGATGATGGTTGGGCAGAAAAAGCACACGGGAGTAATATTTAATCCCCAAAAGCATCACTGGAGTTACCAGAATGGGGAATGGAAAGAGAAGGAAGGCGCGGAGGTACACGCTCAAGGTCATAGGAGTACAGGTTCTAGAGGGGTGGATGAGGAGCTGGAGAGGGAGCAAGATCAGGAGCTGGTTGAAAACACGTTGAATGCTCAACAAAATGAGCAGAGGAAGGTTGTGCTAGCAGCAATCTCCAACTCAGGACCTGCATCAAACATGCAAGGAGGTGCGAATTTTGAATTGTTAAAAATGAATCCTGGAGGGGAACTAACTCAGATAGGTGAAGGGAAGGGGGAGAACGAACAGAATGGGGACACCTCTATGATGGTGGATGGTGATGTTGAACATATACCGACTGAGAAAGGGGTTCAGCAAGTGCAATTGCCAGATTTGGAATTGGTAAACGAAGCCTCGTTACTTATGCAAGTTGATCAGGGAAGTACAGCTAGCAAGCAAGAAGGAATAAGGAAGCAGATCAGCAGGACTAAGCAGCGTTTGAGGTCACCTAGTAAACGAAGGCAGGCTCTACAAGGATTAAGTATCAACTTGGGAAAGATTCAAAAACAAGGTAAGAGGAAAATGACTGATATGGATGTGGCAATGGAGAACGTGGAGGATGAAGGACATGAGATGAAAAGGAATAAACAAGGGGCTGAGGGGGAAGGGTCCATCCCTAATAGGACCCTAGATTCCAAATGAGAGTGCAGGTGTGGAATTGTCAAGGTGTGGGGAGCCCCTTGACAATTCCCCAGCTGAGAGAGGTTAATAACCTCTTCTCTCCAAGTATGGTGTTTTTGAGTGAGACCAAGAATCGAACAAAATACATGGAAAAAGTGAAAAATATTTTAAGATTTGATGAGATGGTTGTGGTGGAGGCAATGAATAAGGCAGGAGGAATGGCTCTCCTTTGGAAAGATGAGGTGAAAATTTTAGAGGTTTTGACGATGGCTTTTACCATAGAGGCTCATGTGGAGGATTCGGAAGTCAATTCTGATTGGTGGTTTGTAGGTATTTACGCGAGTTGTGATCACCAGATCAGAAAACAACAGTGGCAAGTAATAGAGCGTCGGAAGAGATTGTGGGGAAAAAGATGGTTGATAGCTGGAGACTTTAACGATATTGCTTCCAATGAAGAAAAATGGGGAGGAAATAGCCGGCTGGAAAGTAGCTTTCAAGACTTTACGCAATTCATCAATGGGAATCACTTGTTGGATATTGGTTTTGTAGGACATCCTTGGACCTGGAGTAACAATTGGGAACAAGGAGGGGATAACAAACAAAGACTAGACAGAGGTTTATGTAGCTATCCTGGTCACAGGTTTATGAGAAAATTCAGTGTACACATATAGCCTCTTATGCATCTGACCACAGCATTCTTTTGTTTGACACCATGATGAATATTGGTAGGAGGAAGAAGAGATTTTGTTTTGATAAGAGGTGGCTAAAACGAGATGATATTGGAGAGGTAGTCAGGTCTGCTTGGGAAAACGAAGTTAATGGTTCATGGATGTTTCAAGTGGTAATGAAGATAAAGAACTACCGAGTAGCTCTCTTAAAGTGGAGGAATAATTTCCAAGCCAACTCGCGAAAGGATATTGAGCAGATAAAGAACCAGTTAAGTGTGGTGCAGCAATCGCAAGGTAGTACTAGCATGGGAAGCATGGGTTCTCTTAAAAAACAGCTAAAGGATGCCTATAAAGGGGAAGAGCTTTACTGGAGGCAGAAATCGAGGATACAATGGCTTAGGGAGGGTGACAAAAACACAAAATTTTTCCATACCTCTGTACAAGGCAGAAGAAGGAGAAATAGATTGAACAAACTGCAGCGAGAGGATGGTACGTGGACTGAAAGTGAGGAGGCAGTGAGCACGGAAGTTGCAAAATACTATAGGAATTTGTTGCATAGCAGTGATGTAGGGGACTTAACTGAGGTACTAAATGGTATACCCCATACTATCTCTGATGAACTCAATGGGAACCTGATGAAACCAGTGTTGGAAGAAGAAATTAAATATGTTATTTTCTCTATGAACCCAGATAAAGCTCCTGGGGTTGATGGTATGTCACCACTTTTTTTTCAAAAATTCTGGACTATCATCAAGAAAGAAGTGGTAAATGCTATCCAAACTTTTTTTCACACAGGTCATCTCTTGAAGAGTGTTAATCATACTGTGATTACCCTCATTCCCAAAGTGCTTAATCCTACATCCTTGAAGCATTTCAGACCCATTAGTCTCTGTACAACCATGTACAAGGTCATTGCTAAAATTCTAGCAAATAGGCTTAAATATGTCTTACATTGCTGCATCTGCAAAAACCAATCTGCATTTATACCTAGTAGGCAAATTTTAGACAACATTATGGTCTCTCATGAATATTTGCATTACCTAAATAACAAGAGACATGGTAAGGATGGGTTTATGGCAGTGAAGTTGGACATGTCTAAAGCCTACGACCGGGTGGAATGGAGTTTTCTCGAGGCCATTATGCAAAAGATGGGATTCCACCACAAATGGAGAACCTGGATTATGGAGTGTATAAGATCTGTTTCTTACTCATTCAATATTAATGGGGAAGTCAAAGAGTATGTGATTCCCACAAGAGGTATTCGACAAGGGGACCCTCTATCCCCTTATTTGTTCCTTCTTTGCTCTGAGGGGTTCTCCAATCTTATTCGGCAGGCAGCAGAAACTAGGAAGATTTCTGGGATGAAGATTAGTAGACATGGTCCTTGTATAACACATCTTTTCTTTGCAGACGACTCCTTGATTTTTTGCAAAGCGAATAAGGATCAGGCCACTGAATTGATGAGGGTGTTGCAGGTGTATGCCTTGGGGTCTGGTCAGTTGATAAATTTGGATAAGTCATCTATCCTTTTCAGTAAGAATGTGAGCCCACATCTGAAGCATGAGATTTGCCAAGTTATGGGGAATATGCAAAGTGTTACTCAAGGCAAATATCTCGGCTTGCCAATGGTGGTAGCTAGATCTAAACAGCAGATTTTTGGGTTTGTCAAATCCAATATAAAGCAGAGAATGAGCAAGTGGAATAACAGGTTCTTAAGTTTAGCGGGAAAGGAAGTCATGCTTAAATCAGTAGCCTTAGCCATGCCAACGTATACCATGTCTTGTTTCAAGCTCCCATCTAGGGTATGTAAGGATCTCAGTTCCTTAATGTCAAATTACTGGTGGGGTGAGGCTAATGGAAAAAATAAGATACACTGGTGTTCTTGGAGGAAGCTCACTCAGAGCAAGAACATGGGAGGTTTAGGCTTTAAGGATTTGATGGCATTTAATGCAGCACTTCTCGGCAAGCAGGTTTGGAGATTGATAACTCAGCCCAATCTTCTTGTTAGTCAAGTGATGAAGGCAAAATACTTCCCATCTACCTCTATATTTAGATGCAAAGTCCCCAACAATGCATCTTGGTTATGGCGGAGCCTTATGGGTGCTAGAGAGCTGGTGAATCTAGGAACGAGAAGAAAGATTGGCAATGGCATGAACACTAATATATGGGAAGATAGCTGGATTCCGGGTAATCTAAATGGAAGAGTGACTACCACGAGAGACATGGACAATGGACTGCACAAAGTTCATGAGCTGATCTGTCACAAGACATGGAATACTAATCTAGTCTTCAAGATTTTTAATCCACAAGATGCTGAAAGGATCCTGGCTACACCTATAAGTCTAGCAGGGAAGGAAGATAGGCATTTCTGGATATATGGGACTGATGGAAACTATTCAGTAAGTTCTGGGTATAAATTACTGGTGGGTCACGAGGAAAGGAAGCACAACAGAATCAAGAAGGAGACCTCTACAAGCTGGGAGGATCAAACCCAAAGGCTATGGAAGGACTTGTGGAAACTGAAGGTGAAGCACAAACAGAAAATATTCTTATGGAAATGCCTTAATGATGCACTCCCAGTCAGAGCGCTTATGTTCGGTAGAACCAAAATTGGGGACCCCATTTGTAGCAGATGTGGAGCGGAAATGGAAACGATAGAACATACTCTTTTGAACTGCAGGGAAGCTAAACTGATTTGGAAGTTAGCCCCTGTCCAATGGGAAGGAATGATGGAGCAACATGGGAGTTTTAGAAATTGGTGGACATCAATCTCAGAAGCCAGGAACAGACCGGAAGGATGGCAACACATTTCTTTGTCTGTACATATTCTATGGCAAATATGGAAAGCTAGGAATGAGCTGGAATTTAATGGTAAGAAAAAGGAGCCTTGGAAGACTATTCAAAAGGCGCACCAGGAATGGTTAGAGATGGTGGAACTAGATATAAAAGAAACTAGGAAGAGCACAGAGGAAACATCAGTTCTTCATCAACAAATACCACAGTTAGACTCAGAACATGGGACAGTGGAAGTGAGGATTGGAGTAACTTCAGATATGGCCAATCATGGCCTAGGCATTGGAATAAGTCTGAGACAAGGTGATCAAGGATTCCACCGAGGTTGGGCGATACGGGCTAGAAGTTCAGGATCAAACCTGGTGGATGAAGCAATTGCACTTAAATTGGCAATGTGTAAGGCTGCCGCAGAGCTACTAACGGAAGTGTTATTCCAAGTGCAAAGTCCTCAACTCCTCAACTATAGCTGCACAAACAGAGTGAGTGACATTCGACTAGCTACTGTGGTTGATGACATTATTCAACTAAGAGATTTGTTTCATATGTGCTCCTTTTGCCTAGTTAGAAATGATAAGACTCAACTAAGCTCCAAGCTTAGCATTCATGCCTTAGGCATTATTTTGGATGAGGAACTTTGGTTTCCTTAGTGGTAAAATCGCCGCTTGTAAAGTTCAATCGAGTCTTTGCTCGCACTTGTAAAGTTTTTGTCTAGTAATACAAGCACTTATCGTTTCCAAAAGAAAAAAAAAAGGTTCAAAATTCGATGTTTGCAAGGAGTTTTTCCACAAGCTAGTAAGGCTTGGAGCCTCAGAGTTTTGTAGTTGGGCCAATGATCCAATAACCTTCCAATCAATTAAAGGCTAGCCTCCTGGTGTAAAAGGTGGCAGTGAGAGCTCAAAGGGGTTGAAGATGAACGAGATGACCGTACCACTAATTATCAGCAAGCCCTAAAGTGCCATTCCACTACTTGGAGAATCTCCTGCTGTCCTTCTTTTAATTAGTAGTTTTGCAACCCCATTATCTTTATGATTTTACTAATCAAAATAATTAATTATTTAGTAACCACTAACTGTATTACAAAGCTTTAATATCCGTCTTTAAAACTCAACTTTGCAAGTAGGAATATTAGCTAGATAACTATGAAATTTCTCATTCAATTCTCAAGCCCTCTCCTTTCCCCCTTCCACTTTGTAAGATTTCGAATCTCTTGTAAATCGAAAAAGTAAAAGCTCATCTCTTTGTTCAACAGTTTCTTTAACTAAATATGAAAAACAAGTCTTGTGCTGATTGGATTGGTATTCTTTATGAAATTGCCACCACCCCCCCCCCAAGGAATTTTTTTTTAAAAAGCCGAGATTGGAATATCTAAAAACTTTTGGCTCAAATTGTGAACTTTTACATTTAAGTTTTAAGAACCATATTTCTTTTCAAGTTTTTCTAAGAGGAACCGAATTTCGCTGGTTAAGATTTGCTCCAATTGGTTAAGATTTGCTCCAATTGTTAAGATTTTGGAAAAGTGAAGATATATATATATGTGGGAAAAGTTTATAAATAGTAGGGAGGGAACAAATGTAATTATGAACATTTATAAGGTTAATAATTTTGGTTAACCATTATCCATTTGGCTTTAGAATAATTCTTTTTATAAAAAATATATTGAAATTTTTAATTTTATTGAAAAAAATTTGAAACTAGTAATCGACTTAGTAGGTTCTTTTGCATCCTTACACGCTTACCACGTGTAGAGTGCATGATATACACAAAGATTTTGACCATTTTATAGTCCCAAATATATACATATAGCCCAAATATATATAGGTCTTTAATTCAGTGTGTTTTGTGCTTTTTGTTTTTTTTTTCATTCATTATTCATTGGTCAGGAATCTACCACCTCTAGTTTTTCACGTACATGCTGAATTACAGAATGGAAAAAGAGAATGCATCCCTAGATTGACAAAGGGAAAACCAAAAAAGAGTTGAGAAACAAAACATATTTTTTAAAGATGATATGCTCCGTACTTGTAAGTTTTCTAGGAACTATGCTAATTACGTTTGTGTATGCTATGCTGAAACTCTTTGTGGTAGAAAATTTAAAAATTTCGCAGATTCTGGGTCATGATACAAGAATAGATGTGCTTAGATTTGGAGCTTTGATCAAAAAGGAAATTAGGCTCATTTGGCAAATGAGTTTTTTTGATAGTTGTTTAAGACATTACTGTAACTTATTTGTAAAAATTGTAAAAAAAAAAATATTTAAGATGTAAAACAGGTGGGGGAAACAGGTGATGGGTACTGTCTCACCCTCGCCTTGTTGCCATTTCTAATTGTTTCTTGTGTGTTATTATATAAAAAAAATTGAGTACAAAAAATTTAAGAAAGAAGTAAGAGAAGCAAATTGCTGAAAGTGCCAGTAAAGTTTTCAAATTTCAAGGTCTTAATTTATCCCTCAAATTTAGCAGGAAGCATTTTGTTCCATGTCATGGTATGGATACATGCCAAATTAGTCCTTATGCCTACACCTCACGAGGTAGGTTTGAAGACTCTGAACTCAGCAATCACTAGAAACAAAAGGGACCGAGTTGACTTGGTTTAATATTTTTTTTTTTGAAGAATTTAATTTATTAACTCATAGTGAGCCAAATTAACCCTGATCCATTTCAACTCTTCTATGCGGTCACTCTTTACTTCACTCCTTCAAAAAATTCAACTCTCATTTTCGGTCATTCTGTTATTTCAATACCTTAAAACTTCTCAATGGGCCAAGTAGTAGTCTGCACTCCACGTATACAAGTAAAATCCTTTCTGAAAGGAAAATATGATAATATCCTTTACAAATTCCAATGGAGGATCATTTCTAGGGCTTTTTTTTTTTTTTTGTTAATCTTCCTTTAATAGGGGAAGAATGGGAATTTAAGAAGTAGGAAGAGGAAAGAAAAATTTGAATCCAAAACTTCTAAATCTTAAGATTTCAACCTTAGTCACTAAGTTAAAACTTCCTTCTAGAACTATTTTTAGGACTTCCTTTGCAACTACTGGCGGAGTCACATTGCTTCATGTGGGATGAAATAATCGCACTTAATTTTAAAAAAATCATATGCATTATAAGATGATGTTACTATTTAATCCCTACAAAAAATAGATATTAACAAGTTTAGAGGAACTGAAAGTTCAAAATAACACTCAAAAGGATAATTATCTCGCACAAAAGTGAGATAAAACTCAAAAGCGAGACAGTGACTACCACTCCAATGAATCAAATCTTGCCCCGGTTGGCAAGTAAGTTTTTTGGGTGTTTGTCTAAAATTTTACTATAATTTAGTTTTTTAAAATTTTTTTGAAATATGTAAATTTTTGAATATTTTGAAGTGTATAGTTTAAAAACTTTAAGAAGTTTTTTGAGATTACTATAACTAAAGTTTTTAAAAAACTTATAGCAGACAAACTTGACAAAAAACTCAAGTGCCAAACAGGGCTAGTTCTCCTATTTAAGCTCTGCCATTGAAGCTTTGTGGGTTTCTCCATTGAGGCTCTGTTTAGCATTGTGCGGATCTTTAGACTAAATTTTATTTTTTCTTAGTTTCTGATTTAGTTTCATCTCTAATTTACGTTCTTCTATTAAAGTCGGTTATTTTTTTTGGCTCTTTTTATGGTAAATCTTTTTTATTTAATTTATCGCCATAGCTATAAAGTCTGACTCTGATGAACAAATTCGAGCAATTTAGAACCGATGTGAGCAAGATTGAAGAGTTTGGTGATTACATTTGTTTTAAGCGAAACAATAGAAATTAATCTGATTCACAGCCTAGGAAATTCAGGATTAAAACTACATTATTCCCAAACATTAATTACACTTATTGACCAATCCACTTTATGTAATTTTAAGTGTAATTTAATTGTAATTTATGTAGTCGTCTGAATAAAAGAGAGAGACTAGAACATTTTGAGTTTCAATTTTATTCTAAATCTGTCAAACGGGCAAAAGTCCATTTAATTTTGGAATAAGCATTTACAAGCAATGGCCCAACCTCTGGCTTTGGCAGCTGGACATGAGAATTGCCTTGGCTAGGGCCCGGCAACGATCAGGGAGAATAAAACAAGCCGCCAGCGATGTTAAGACTTGTTGCCCTTGGGATTGCTGATCACGATCTTGTTGCAATACCTTAATGATGAGAAAAAATATAATAAGTTTTTTTTTTTCACCTTTCCAAACCAACCCAGATTTTTCCATTGCGTTAGTCAAATTTTAGTATGTGACGTTTGGAATTTGTGATTTGAGGGAATTACTAGTATCTTGATGAGGAGAATCCAAACAGGAGAGATCAATAGATATTTAGTTGATTTTTACACAAAGAATGCTGTACTTCAAACGGCTTACAAGGTTAGCTAAATATTTATGAAACCCTCCCACCCCCGGGTCCTCGGAATTTTTTTTTAAGCCGACATTGGAATATTTTAAAAAACTTGGGCTAAAATCGTGAACTTTGGAGAGGATCATGCTCATACGCCATTGATGATGATCCGTAGAATTACAAGTTTAGAAGAATGAGAAGTCTATGCTCATTTTAGTCCTTTTGAATATTCATCAATCATGAATTGAAAGACCTAAAATTGTGGATGAAACAAAGAAAGAAAGAGTGTAATAAATTTAAGCATATGCTACGTATTATTGTCTCAAGGGAATTATTATTTTTTTTTTTTAAAAAAGGAAAGTCTATTAGGAAATTGGTTGTTCTGGGTCCCAAATTCCCAAGGCAAAGTTTATCATGCTAAACACAAGACAGAGAACTTTTGTGGTTACAAGAATTGAAAGGACAATACATCCCTAGAATTAACAAAGGGAAAATGAAAATAGAGTTAAGAAACAAAACATATTTCTTAAGATGATATGCTCTGCACGTGTTTGTGTTCTAGGAGCAATACTAACTACATTTGTGTATGACTCTTTGTAGCAGAAAATTTAAAAAATTTGCAAGGATTCTTGGTCATGATACAGGAATAGATGTGCTTAGACTTGGAGCTTTGATCAAAAATGGAAATTACAATTAATGGCTTACTTTTTTGAACCTTTGGAATGCGTAGACAAAATGTCTTTTTGTCTTTGAGAAAAAGAGTATACAGCGATCATTATAGGAGATAAAATAGCTTAATGATAAAGGAAAACACAACATAAGATACATGACCAGAAACGTTCATTATAAAATGTGACTCTCTTCTGTTAATTTCTTGTTAGATGTTTTACCAGTTAAAAGGAGTACAAGAAAATTGGTAAAATTGTTCCTTGTCTGTTATTATCCCCCATTATGTGCTTCATTGTTAACAAAAAATAAAATAAAAAAGAAGGAAGAGAAGGAAACTGCCAATTAAGTTTTCAAATTTCAATGTGTTAATTTATTCCTCAAAGTTAGAAGGAAGCATTTTGTTCCATGTCCTGCTATGGCTATATGCCAATACATCAACTTTGCCGGTGACAGATCACTCTTATCTATAATTTTTTTTATAGCAATAATAATATTTGTTTAACTTATTTTAACCTAATCTAAGAGAAGAGGGAGCCGATGAAAAACTCAAGTCATTTGAAAGTGATAATCACAATTAAATAGCAAGATGAACCTGGACTCCCACCGGCCAAGACTTAAATGTCTTGGTTGTATCGACAGCCCAAGCGATCACTCTTACCTATAAACGCCCAAGACTTAAATGTCTTGGTTGTTTGCTTCCTTTTTCCCTTGTCGACCATTGACTTTGAACTTTGAAGTCTTCGAGCGTGTGTGTCTATATATAAATATATGCAAGTCATTTGAAAGTGATAATCACAATTAAATAGCAAGATGAACTTGACTCCCACCGGTCAAGACTTAAATGTCTTGGTTGTATCGACAGCCCAAGCGATCACTCTTAAAATAGCTTAATGATAAAGGAAAACACAACATAAGATACATGACCAGAAACGTTCATTATAAAATGTGACTCTCTTCTGTTAATTTCTTGTTAGATGTTTTACCAGTTAAAAGGAGTACAAGAAAATTGGTAAAATTGTTCCTTGTCTGTTATTATCCCCCATTGTGTGCTTCATTGTTAACAAAAAATAAAATAAAAAAGAAGGAAGAGAAGGAAACTGCCAATTAAGTTTTCAAATTTCAATGTGTTAATTTATTCCTCAAAGTTAGAAGGAAGCATTTTGTTCCATGTCCTGCTATGGCTATATGCCAATACATCAACTTTGCCGGTGACAGATCACTCTTATCTATAATTTTTTTTTTTGTCGCAATAATAATATTTGTTTAACTTATTTTAACCTAATCTAAGAGAAGAGGGAGCCGATGAAAAACTCAAGTCATTTGAAAGTGATAATCACAATTAAATAGCAAGATGAACCTGGACTCCCACCGGCCAAGACTTAAATGTCTTGGTTGTATCGACAGCCCAAGCGATCACTCTTACCTATAAACACCCAAGACTTAAATGTCTTGGTTATTTGCTTCCTTTTTCCCTTGTCAACCATTGACTTTGAACTTTGAAGTCTTCGAGCGTGTGTGTCTATATATAAATATATGCAAGTCATTTGAAAGTGATAATCACAATTAAATAGCAAGATGAACTTGACTCCCACCGATCAAGACTTAAATGTCTTGGTTGTATCGACAGCCCAAGCGATCACTCTTACCTATAAACGCCCAAGACTTAAATGTCTTGGTTGTTTGCTTCCTTGTTATTTCACGCTTGTCAGTCCTTTTTCTCTTGTCGACCATTGACTTTGAACTTTGAAGTCTTCGAGTGTGTGTGTCTATATATGAATATATGCATAGTATTAGTTTCCTATACAGAAGCTAAAATAGATGTACTAGTAAGAAACTGAGAATCGGGAAACAGGATCGATCCAGAAGATATAGCAGTTTTGTCCTGTACAAATGGCAATGGAAGCTCAAACTTTTCCCTCCCCTCCTTTTTCTACGGAAGGTTTGGGGCCTTGTGAACTGTCATACTCCCATTCATTTAACAATTCTTTTCACCAGTGGACTTTCTGGAGCACATGCGGCAATGACGAAGGACGCTGCGGGAAGCCTCATCATCTCTCAGCCGGTAAGTGTGGACTTCTTTCAATAATCTCTCGTAGTATAATATGTATGTATGTGGATAGCTATTTATTGGACTGTTTATCGCAATTCAATTTGTCGTAGCTATAAAGTCTGACTTTGTTAAACTCCTCCTGTGGAGTAAATTGGAACAATCTAGAACAAAAATATTTCTAGAAACAATTAGTTTGATGACAAATTAAACTACTGTTAGAAAGATACAAAGAATTGGGCCATCCAATTGGAAGGGTACTTGGGGGCGGCTCTTGTCAGAAATTTCAGGGGAGAGGTTTCTACAATTTTACCATAAATAAATGATACAATAGTATATACTAGCAAGCACCCGTTAATATTTTTTTTTACTGATTTTCCTATTGCAGCTGCTGACGCTGCTGTGATTAAGACCGACATCAAATGGTTTATGCAACTCGATACGGAAACAATAATGTGGTGGCGGTGTCTAGTTCAGTTCTGGGGTTTAGTGAGGATTGGCGACAAAACGTATTTGACAACTTGTGACCAGCCTTTTGCTCTCTGCTACTACTTTGATCCAGACGTCAAGCCACTATGTGAATATAGGAAGCTCTGTTTGGAGTGCTTAATACCCGTGGATGATGATGATGATGATGATGATGATGATGATGATGATGAGCTTATAATTGGTCCCCCTGGTCGGGTGTTCCGCAGTGGAATCCCTGAACATGCAGAGGATGTGCATGATTACACTAGTAGAGAGTATCCTCAACGTGATTATGCGGTCGACCGTGCCAGGTATTACTGGGCGTTGCCAATCTACCATCCTACTCGGCACCTTCCCGTTGGTGTACTGGAAATTGTATCACCATATGTTGTTGGCGACTTACCTCGACGTCAGGTTTTGGAGAAGCTTCAGGTTCGACTTTTCTCTTTTTTTAAGTTGCTTAATTACTTCTTTCCTATTGCTGATAGGGACCTGGTGGTGTTGCTTATGATTTATGAGTTATAATTATTAGTATAATTTTATCAATAAATTAGATTATATATATGAAATGGGTGCAGACATTTGTTATAAAAAAAGCCAATCTGACCATAATTTTCATGAGAGTTACAAACTACATGTCTCGGCTTTACGGTCACTTCAGAGCATACTTATTGTGATAACTAATTAATTTATTATTTGAACTAGGTAATGGATATAGGGGGTAATTTATAACATGACCAACCATTGTCTTCTTGTGTGTTATATGGTGCAAGATTTGTAATAGCATAGCATTAATGATTTAAGTTTTTAGTGAACTCAAGACCAAACAAAATTTGGCACTTAATAAGAATTTCGTGATAAACCTAACTTCAATAGGGGAGATGCTTGGCATGAATTTTGTGTATTTCCATGTCCTTTACAAATTTGGGGATAGATGGTGGTTTCCAGCAGTCATGGGTTTCCAGTTGTTAGGTGGCAATAGGACAGGTGCTTTTTATAAATTAAGCTAATGGAAGGTCTCTTTTGTCATGTGTCAATGACCAATTTTTCAATTGCTTATAACTGCGAAAAATATGGTGACTATCACCCTAATATTAATCTTCTTTGTTTAAGTGAAAGAAGTTGTTTCTAAAATATTTGTGTCGTTCGAAGGAGGTTTTGGCTTTTCGGAACTTCTATACCAAAATTAGTTGAGTAAGCATACAAAGATCTTATCTTATTGGTTTTTTTTTTCTTTTTTGAGTGCAAATCCGTTCCTGTTAAACAGCTTTTAAAAGCCAAAGCAAACACTTTGAAACTTGTAAATAACACTTTAATTTATTTGCGGCGCATGAATAATGTGTTTGCTAGAATCTACTACAGAAGGTGAATCTGACAACTACTTGTGTAAGACTCGCGGAAGCAAGTTCATGTGAGTACCTCAAGTATTTTTTTTGCCTCTTTTTATACTGCATAACCTTGGCTGAAGCTTTAGGCTATCCATTCCTGCTAATACTTTTAAGCCATTCATCTATAGGTCAAGATGGAGAAATTGCAAAAATTGACAAAGCATTGAGAAATACCAAGTCAATATTCAAGCGTCCAAAACATGGACTGTATTATCCCGAAACTTGGACTACTTCTGGAGAAATACTAAGTTCTCGTGAAGGCGTAGATTTTATTCGGAAGGGACAAGGGGTAGTTGGGAGAGCATTCTCATCCAAAAGTGCATGCTTTTGTAGGGATATAAGACAATTAAGCATAACAGACTACCCGTTGCTACTCAAGGCACGATTTCTTGGGTACTCTTCCTGTTTTGCAGTTTGTTTGCAGAGCTCTTGCTCGAACAATTGCATTTACGTATTGGAGTTCTTTTTACCTACAAATGAAAAAGACTATGGGGATTGTAGGATAATGCTGAACAGCATAATGGAGAAATTGAAAAAATACCTCAGAAGTTCTTTTAAGATTGCTTTAGGACAAGAATTGGGGCAAAAATTGACTGTTGAGGTTATAAAGGTCACTCCAGAGGATGAATTTGATTCTTTTGAAATCTGCAGTACTGCTGGTATTGAATCTACACCTAGGCTTGGAAAAGTACAAGGAGGAGAAGGAATGATGCAACTTGATTTCTCATCTCAACAAGTTGATGCTGCAAATGGTTCTATGAATGGAGGTGTTGAATCTACACCTAGGCTTGCAAAAGCACATGGAGGAGAAGGAATGATGCAAGTTGATTTCTCATCTCAGCAAGTTGATGCTGCAAATGGTTATATAAAGGGTGTCCATGGACAGCAGAGTGGGATTGTTAGATCTCCACCTAGACCAGAGCACGCGCAGGACTTTGTCAACATATCATATCAAGAATTAAATCTTGCAGGAGTTGATGTTGCGCACAATTCTATGAATGGTATTTATGAACAGCAAGATGGAATTGTTAGATCTTCAATTGGACAGGTGCTCATGCAGAACATGGTCAGCATAGCGGATTATGAACCAATTGTGGAAGATCCTGAAAGAGATGATGCTAGTATAGAACAGAGCGGCAATGAAGTGACTAATTTAAAGATGCAAGAGCCTAGTTGTACTTTAAAAAGCGACCTTGGAATTACTCACGAGGTTCTTGAACAAAATTCTATGAGGAAACTTGAAGATGCTGCAAAAAATATTGGAGGTAATTTTTAACTGTCGCATTTCTCTAGATCAGAATTGAATTCAAATGTTGGTTAATGCATGTTGATTTAACCTGGATCTATTTGGAAATATCTAGTTTACACATTGTAAAGGCTTTTTCTTTCACTGAAGTTTTCCATTCTAAAATTTGCAGTCAGTCGATCTACATTGAAGCGTATATGTAGGGAGTATGGTATTCATAGATGGCCCCCTCGTAAAGAAAGAAAGGTCAACCAAGTCTTTGCTAAACAAAAAGTTGTTCAACCCGCTATTGAAAATGTTGAAGAACACCACTGGTTAGATGCAACAAGGCTAGAAGATGATAGCAGTATGTGGATGATCAAGGCAAAATATCAAGAGGACAAGATAAAATTTGAACTTTCATCTTCTGCCCGTAAAATCGATCTGGAGAATAACATTGCACAACGATTCAATCTATCCGGTGGAAGTTTTAAAATTATGTATCAGGATGAACTTAATGACTGGATTTTGATAACCTGTGATACAGATCTGAGTTTTTGTATGAAAACACTACACAAACTAGGTAGGACAACAATTGAAGTGTTGGTCAGTTGATCAGCATCTGTGAACCTTTGTACAATTAATTTGTTTGTTAATATTGGTGCTCTAGTACGACAAGCTTTACTGTGGTCATTAAGCAGCTTATAGGTTGTCCCATAAGTTGCTCAATATACAATTAAATCTTGTCAACGAGATGACCAAAAGTCTAGTTGGTAGAATGATACTAAGTCTGAATTTTATTTGTTGTAGCCCATATTTGTATCCCTCATTCCTCTCTCTCATTTTCAATTCCCACTTCTCGCTTTCCATGACGGCACAACTATGGTGTCTCTTGTTTTATCACCTTCTGCAAATGGTATTAATAAACATAATCTAACCTAAAGTAACTCAGCTCCACTGAGCTTGCAATTTCATGTTATACAAAAAAAAAAAAGAGACTTTTACTCTGCTGAAAAATTTTCAACTCATCACTTTCACAAACCCAAAAAGATATAGAACTAGGCTTGACTGATGGGGTGTATGGGGAGAGAGAGAGCATTAATATTGGAACCCAATTATTCATGGAACCTACAAATGGATAAAGGAAGAAAGACTCGTTAGCATCTAAAGCCAGACAGTTTGGAGCTGAAAACCTAAAAATTCAAAGTGGTTAGGGGTTGATGAGAAAAAAAGGAGGGTCTAAGGGTGGTTTTGGGATGGGGGGATAGGTAGGAGGGAAACCAGGCATGTGGGCCAAAGATGATTATTGAAGTGAAGCATGGAGCTATGCAATAAGCAATCAGGCACATGAAAGTAATGGTGCTGAGGGAGCGAATGGCGCTGGGGGATGTTTTTGCGATAGTGATACTCGATTTGGTGATATTTGTTGTACAGCTTGGGAAGGAGAGAAGTGTGAGATAAGAGTAGGGGGAAGGAATGCGAGAGATATAAGTTGGTACAAAAAATGAAACTCCAACTTGACATTATTTTGCCAACTAAACTCTCGAATTTCAAGATAAATTACGTATAACACTCCTGTGATTTTATATAATACCAAATGACCCTCCTAAGGATTCAAAATAGCCACGTTACCCTTATGATTTTATATAAAATAAAAAGTTGACAGAATGCACAATTAGTTACGGTATTTATACCAAATGTACTCTAAAAGTATGTGTGATAAAATTTTAATCTCTATATAATCCCTTTATGATTTATATAAATATTTACTTTACCCCTTTATGATTTTTGCATTTATCCAAATAATTCTCTTATACTTTCATATAAGATAGTTAAGTCCTCAATTGATTTAGTATTTAAGTAAATGCATTATTGGTATTTCAATTAGCGGCGTTACATATTGTATTTTTCGTCCAATATCACTTTACATAAAATCATAGAAGGGTGAGGTGGATATTTTAAAACGTTAAAGAGGTCATGTGATAATAGATGAAACTAAAGAAGATTTATACATAATTTACCTTGAATTTAATTACAAGATTTAATTGACCGTTGAGGTTATAGGAAAATTCACGAGTTGCTCAATGACAATAGTAAAAATTGCCGCTCTAGCATTATGATATTTTCAGCCAGTACTCTGTCCATGAGGTAGTGTGCTCTGCGGCAAAGCATGCCAATACTTAGTCCTACTTTGCTTCGAAGATGCTTTTGTCCGCTTCAGATCATATGTCCCAAATTTTTTTCTATATCCTATCTGTCCCTTTTTTATTTAACTACCATGTGTATTGTATTATTAGACTTATCCTCCAATAGAATTCTAAGAGCTATTAATTGTTGGACTTATCTACAAGAGAATCTTAAGAGTTATTAATCAATACACATGATAATTAAACATAGACAAGACAAACGGAATCGAAACAAAATTTGAAATAGACAATTTTAAGTGTAATTAAATAAGAACAGGATAGATAATTTCAAGCAGTTTTCGTCTCCCACACTTGATGATCTCAGTGCCTTGCGCCCGCTATCTCGGACTTCAGTTACTTTGGGTAAAACAAGACAATTTTGATCCAAATGGTACATATAAAAAAATTAACCCAAGCTGTAGCAGCTACACTTGCCCCCTGTTTTTTTTTTTTTTTTCCAATAGGAGAAGTGTGAGATTTAAGAAGTGAAAAAAGAGAAGGAGAATTGAAATCCAAGATTTCTAAGGCACAAGCCCTCAACTTTAACCACTAAACCAAAACTTCATTGGCGCCTCAATTGCCTCATTAGTCAATTAATCATTACTTTTGGATGGCAGTTGCCTCGTTCTCAAATTTCTTAAATTTCAAAATTTGTTTTGTAGAATCAAGTACAATTAATTTCTTTTATTCTAATGCATCAAGGATAATTAAGGAGGCGCTTGGTTCAAGCCTAAACAATGCATGCTTTTAGTTGCTTTTGGCCGACTAAAAGTATGAACTTCACATATACATATACAAGTAAACTCCTTTCTAGAAGGCAAATATTAATATTGTTATTTACAATTCAGGACCGTTATTAGGGGGTTCCTTTGTAACTATTTTTGTCATGTATTGGTTTATTTTCTCTTCAAAAAAGAAGCAAAATGATGGCCCCTTTTTCCCGAGGAAACCACAAATAAATGTACATCTCGTGCCATTTATTCACCCGAAAATACGGTTCTTCGTTTTAAAGGAAAATTGCCAAGTTTCTTCTTTTTCACCTTCTTTTTACATTGATTTTGTTAAACTGATTTTAGTTATAAGGGGCAATTTTAGCATGCTTCATCTCTACTTCCTAGGTCAATTATAATTAAGCCCATCATGCTTGAACTCAAAGGCCACCACCAAGTCCTTACGGCTTGGTGGAGTAAGAGGTTAAAGGTTCAACCCTTACCTCTCATCAGTTGTCACAATATTTGACTTCTCTAAAAATCGCACATGTCTGATTCGATAGTGGTTTAGTCTCCATCGATCTCTCATAAGCTCAATTAGGCCTTCTAACTTAGGTTAGGATAGAGTATGATAATATAGATAAAGTGACGAAAAACGAATGCTCAAACTTTCATATTTGTTTCTTTCAATTTATGTGGATTTCCTAATCATATTAATATTGAATAATATTAGGAACATTATAAGTATCAAAATAACAACTTTTAGTTCAATTGACCCGCATGTTAAGAATTGTTTCCGGTCAAATCATCGCCATCCCAAATACAAAAAGCAAAATGTGCCAATTAGGTTCTGAATTAATTATCCTTCGGTGACGGATGGGGTTTGATGGAAATAAAGGAGCCCACTTGCATTATGAAAAAGTTTTATTTATCTCGCCTTTTCTCTTTTTTGGTCAAGATAACAGCCTAGAAGAGCTCTTTTTTTTTTAAATTACTAGTATCAATTTTCAATATTTATCTCTTTATTTCTTGTTTATTTTTATTGCTCTATTATCTCTTTAATTCTTCTACAGACTTTTACCCACTTTTAAGTTTGACACACGCCTAAAAAAAAGAAAAGAAAAAGTTTGAACACAAAACTTTGCCTCGGTTAACAATAGTAATTTACTAGAGAATTTTTTTTACCAAATCAGTTGGAAATGTCTAGAAATATTGGACTTGTTGGACCTCAGGAAAACTTAATACAAATTGATAATTATCTTGTAATATTAAGATTTCAACTCTTAAAAATGTAGTCCTTATATCTGACCGTCAATATCATCTTTTTTGGTTGTTATACGAAAAGAATCACTCTTTGAAAATTAACTCAAATTGGATAAATTTTTTTAGCTATATAAAATGCCTATCCAATGATCATTTGTTTCTTAGCTCAAATAAAAAATGAAACACAAGAAATATGCCGCTTCAATTTTCCTCGAAAATTTCCTCCTAATGTAATTTTTTGAGTTAAAAACAGATATACTAAAACGGGCTGGGGCTATATTTTACATGTGAGGGACTAAACGAAATGTTTTGAGTTATTAAAACCCTGCTTCTTCTAGTAATGTCCAACCAAATAAAATGGGGTTGCCAAGAAAAAAAGAATTAAAACAAATGAAATGGGAGAACCACTATGCACTTTGAATTTTTTGAATATTTATGCATTTCTTGATCCAAAAGATATGTCAATAATCTTGTACAAATTCTACATACAGAAACAAGTTGCTTAAGAAACACACCAATAGACCATTTCTTCCTTATAGTTGCTTGTGGAAACATGTTGTGGTAGTGGTTACTAAATGTGTAAATTAACAAGCATTGCTGAATGGTCGAAGTGACTAGGGGTGTGCATTTGATACAAATTCGATTATTTGGTTATTTGAATTTGATTTTTTCGGTTATTTCACTTGTTAAACTTTAAACCGCTTTCAATTTCGAATTGGGAATAACCGATTCATTCGGTTATCAAATTGAATTCGGAAACGGTCATGAAATCGGTTATAATTGGATAGTAATTTCCAAATAATTAAAATGGGACTCACTTGTGCAGTTATATACACTTAGTCACTTATAATTTACTAATTATGTGTTGCATTACATTTACATTCATTCTTATTTTTTATATAGTTTAAATGCTTAATTTGCAAATAACATGATTGCTCTCAATTGTGAATGCTAATATACTAATGTGTTGATATGTAATTCATGTATATTCACTTAGACTATTTAATCATAGTGCTTAGTTGTCTATGTTTAAATAAGATTAGTGATTAGAGAATATTAATTCACATATTATATTTGTAATACAATTTTAGAGTATACTAATACTTGCAAGTTAAAGGTTATCCATTCAAATATTTAATTATCTAAACATGAATGATGAACTAATGTCTAAATTCTAATTATTAATTATGTGTAATATTTAGTACTATACTTATACTTATTATCTGATTCTAGTTATGTATAAAAAGATAAGTATTATAGTTATGTATTATTGCATTTGTATTATTATAATCATATAACAAATACTAAAATAGTATATTGTACATCATTATATATTTTCATTATTATAGGTACATGATAATGCTATATGCTATCTATTATTGGGGGGGGGGAAGGGTTGGGTTGGGTGGTACGGGGGGAGAGAGTGTAAACAAGAGGTTTCGGGTTCAAGTGTTCTCGCTTACACAAAAAAAAAATGTTATCTATTATTAATAACCTTTACCTATATAATATATTAATACTATATAGCATTGACCTATATATTATATCATTTTATAAACTAATTTGTTATTCAAATGCGATAAATATGGTACCCTATTTTGTTTTACCGAATTTGAATTCGAAATCGGTTATTACTAAATTGGAAATCTCATTACCTATTTCATATCACATTAGAATTCAGTGAATTTGGTAAATACCACTTTTGTTCCAAATTACTGAATATCCAATTTCAAATTACTAAATTGAATTTGAAATCGGGTATGAATTCAGCATGTACTGAATTTGCTCACCCCTATAAGGGCCAGCTTGGGGTGGTATATATCTGTTTTTCAAGTGTAAAGGAAACAATTGCAAGAAAGGACTTTTATTCAACTGCATTGCCAGTCACGTAGCAATTGCAAAAATTTCATATTCATAACGGGTGACACTAATCACAGTCGCACCAACAGGAAGTTAGCTATAGTGTTTGTCGCTTTCCACTGTTTAATTCACCAAAAAAAATTATCAATAACTTTATATATATGTATATATATATATATATGTATGTATGTATGTATGTATGCATGCATGCATGCATGTATAAGTGCAAATAATTAATCTAAATTTAAATTTAAAATTCAAATTTTATACTTCTCTCCTCCATCTAAATTTGTTAGTTTATGCACTATTAGTAGAAGACTAATTCATAGTACTATAGTGCATATTTCCATGTCCAACAACTTTTTTCCAAAAATTTATTTGGTTGAATTATCAATACATTTTTAAACTAATTTTTTATTTCACATACATCATATCAAAAAAGTACAATAGTATTTTTTTAAAAAATTATCCCAAATAATCTACTATCCAAACACACTCACGTTTGCCAGTACTAGTGTCTGCTCCATCTTAGAAAAATGTGACATGGTATGTATTATAAATACGCTGAACTTTGATGGAATTAGTGGAAAATCTTGGTGGAAATGCTATTCTTCTATGTAAATTCCAACGTCTGGCATTGCCATCCACTCTTTTCAGTTGCGTCTGTAAGGTTATGGCAAGTGAAAGATTTTTGGGAACGTTAGGGAGTAACTTAAAGCAAAATACTTCTCATGTGTATAAGTATATATAAAAACTAGAAAGAGTTAAAAAATTATTTTGCTTTTTTTTTTTCAAATTGAACTGTTGAGGCTAAATGCAAAGTACGCCAGGAACCAAGGAAATTGAGAAAAATTTATAAAAAACGTAGTGACTTGTAAGCACCCGATGATAAATATAGACCTTAATAGATTAACATGCAAATATTTGCTTTAAAAGTTGTGTTTTGTGCGTTGTTGTTTTAGTATTTATATTTTTATATTAATTATATATCGTATTATTATCTATACTATATATAAAGAAGGAGGGTCTCACCAAAAGAAAAAAAAATGGAGGAAAGGGTTTTTGGTATAAACATATTGTTGTCATTTTATGCTCTTTCAAAACTATCCTTAATAACTATCCAATATCTCCTCTTACCAAATAGCAACTAACAATTATATTGACGAATTACTTCTAAATAACTATCTATTTATACACTTTATTTTGATGAACTTTCCACTATCTGGTGTCAAGCAAATAAAACTAATTCTTCTGAAAATGATTTCAACAAATATACTCAAAATTTTAACAATGTTTTTCTATTAGTTACATACACATTGGTGTATATCTTGAACACTGATCTGTATTATATTGATGTTTACGTCTATTCTGTTAATCTAGATATCATTGCAAGTACAGGCGACATTTGAAAGGGCGCTGGACGCTATTAGACAATTGTTCTAGATAAAATACCTATTCTATACACAGCTTTTGTTTCTGATTCAATTTCTTACCTCTTAAAATTGTTAACCATGTAATTGCCCAACACGCTAATGAGTTCTTTATTAAAGTCTACGGTCCAATTCTCTTTCGATTTGGCATTTTGCCTGATGCACAGATGATGGTTTGATCCAATGGTCGAATCAAGATAACATTCCATACAAACGAAAAAATAAATGAATAAACAAGCTAAGTGGTATATATATTTAGGGGAGTCCTAAATTCTAATCCTCTTGTCTATTTCCCGTTTCTTAAATGTCATTCTTATACCACTAAAAATATACCAATTAAAATAATATTTAACTAAAATCAAGGAAAAAACATCCACAAATATACCAACAAAATACACCCTATCAAGGCAGAAAGAATAAGAAGAGAAGAATTGAAAAAAGAGATGTTTATGACTTTTGGCTAATCAAAGAAAATAGTTGAACTTGTGGGTGCAACCAGAAGTCAGCAATTGCCTTTTGGTTGTATCTTGTGGGGTTAATTTAGGTACTGTTTATCAAACTTTCTTGTCAAAAAGAAAATAGTTGAACAAAAATTCAACTAAAAATGAAAACTGCCACTTTATACACATGGCCAAAAAGAAAAAGACTGCTACAGTACCCTCTCTTACTTTTTATAAACTATGTAGAAATTAATAAAAGCCACCGTCTTTACCAAAGCAAATGAATAAGACACAACGGAAGCAACTTTGGTTGAGTGAAGGGAATACCCTTAAAGTCAAAAACTATGGCATTGTTTAGCAAGCATGTTTTCGGTTAAGTTTGTCTGTTACAAGTTCTTTAACAACTTTAACTGTAATCTCAAAAAAATTTTAAACTATAGCTTTTAAAATATTCAAAAAAATTTTCTACAACTTCTATAGTACAATAAAGTTTTAAACAAACACCCAAAAAACTCACTTGCCAAACGAGTCGTAAAAATTGTAACTGGGGCCACCAAACTTCTACTTAGAGCTTCCATGTTAAATGTCTTCTTTTTGCTCTTTTTTTCTCGCTCTCCCCTTTGGGTTTTAACCAGAGCATTTCCTTTTTAATCCATCTTTCTTTAGGCTTCTAATTTCTCTGTGTTTTACAACCATAACTTTTCTTTTTGGTCGATTCTCTACATTTCCTTGATACCCATATTTACCCAATACAAGAGAAGTAGTCACACCTCTTTGAAAAACCAAAAGAAAAAGAATATAACCAAATTTTGTAGCAATGCTGCAATTGAATAATTTTTTCAAACAACCAACAAATATATAATAAACCCGATTTGTGGCAATGTATGGAGCAAAGTGTGAGCATGTGTCGGTCAAGTTAGTAATAGTGGGAGCAAATTGGAAGTGTTGAAATGGTGGAGGAGATTGGAACTAAAGAGATGAGAAGAGCAGAGTAGAGGGATGAGAACAGAGTCATAAAATAGGGTATCAAATAGGCTAAATAGGTAATGGAGGAGGAAATGACAATAGGATCCCTGGACCAAGGAACGGAGGAACTGAGGAAGAAAAGACATTTGGTCAGAAATTGGAGCGGGAAAAGAGTAGCATTAAACGGGGTGGGCTAGGTTGGGCATTGTTGGGAGAAGATTGGAGGTGGGTCACCACTTGTTAAGGAAAGGGAGGCATGGATATAGGGAAATGGGAAGAAATGATTGCCTGAGCCAAAATGTGAAAATTGCAACTCGAAAAATGCAGAATACCACAGCCGAAAAAGATCACTCAAATTGCTTGAGTCGTACCAATAAAGTGAATATGGACCTGCATCATACTTCAATAGTTCACAGATAGTGGGTGATGAGTGATTCTAATTCACACTTTATTTCAAGCCGTCCACTACGTGAGTAGACTTGAAACCCTCCTACTTCGTCTTGATGTAAAGTTGAAAGTACAGACTGGGGAAATTGAGCAAACATGGGTGCTGATGAAATCGTTGGAGATTGATATGAAGAACCCAGCATAGGTAGAATAATCTCTTTCACTTAATCTTAATCCGTGTGGCTTGCAAAGTTGATGTAGTACATCATTAGTGTACAATTTCATGACAATTTTATTTTCAATCAAAAGCAAGAGCGAAAAGTTAGACCTGTCAATCGAATTATCTAAGTTAGGCTTTAACGAGTCCAAACTTGGCTCATATAATTTTCTAATTTCGACCTATCAATTTCAGGTTGATAAATGTGAAACTAACATTTGGTTACAAAATATTGGAGTTGTGAGTCTAATTCGCGTTTTGTTCAAACTCACTTATTGCTCCTTAATTTTTTAAATATAATTACTATAACTATTAAGTTCTAAAACTAATTTAATATCCACAAGACCATAACATTAAAACTATACACGAACCAGTAAACGATTCATTAAAAAGTACTAAGAATTTTTCAACAATAACATATTCAATTAGTTCAAAGTACATGAAAAAAGTAATAAAATATGATCAACAATCAATACATCTTCAAAGGTCCTCACTCTCTTCATACTAAAATTTGTCCTTCTGAACTTTTTGACATAATTTTGTATATTTAATATTTCTTATATATGTTAATATATTTTGACACGTAACTCACAAGTATTAGTATTATATATTTAGATGTATAATTGCATATCTAATTATATATATATATTTATATATATATGTGCAGATTAAAGAATCGAGCCTATATTAGATTTGAGTCTAATAAGTTTCAAACTCGGCTAACTCATATTTAATTCGGATCTAATATTTACGTCCATCCTCAGTCCAACTCAATGATAGTTTAGGTTCATCAGACTTTTTGTCGGGTCGAATGAGTTGAGTTCGAACTGAGCTAACCCATTAACAGTCCTAAATGTATATGGTGATAATAATGCCCTCATTATAAGGATAGCGTCTAATATTAATCTTTTTTCGTTTTTTTTTCTTTCTTCTTCTTCTCCTTTTCTTTATTATTTTTACATCTTTTTTCCTCATCTTCTAATCCTAATTATGTGTATCAACTTCAACAATAATGTGTTAAAAATTTTCCTTTTATGGTCAAATAACTTTCTTACTAAAAATATTTGGTCATCATTAGTTATCACAAGATAATAAATAGCATATAGTAACAATTTCAAGTATTTTCTATTGATATTGATCACTTCTTATGCTTCAATTTTTATTGAAAAAAAATATAGAAATTACTATTTGAATTCTCACGATGTTTCTAACTAATTTTTTTTTATATATATAAGAAAAGGCCACAACTTCCTAGTGACATATGTGCCCTGATAAGCAGCAACTTTGTTCCTTGATCTCGTTCCCACCATATAACATCTCATGTGGGGTCCTGATTAGGTGAAAGCGATTGCTCCAAAAGAAATAATAATAAAAAAAAGGGTTGCTTCCTTGCCATTTCTCGCTTGTACTTTTTCCGGTCGGTCCTTCTCTTTCTTGTTTGCAATGCATAGTTTCCTAAACAGAGGATAAAACAGGTAGAGTTGCGAGAAACTGAGAATCGGGGGAACAGGATGGATCCAGAAGATTAGCGGTTTTGTCTTGCACAAATGGCAATAATGGAAGCTCAAACTTCTTCCTCTCCCCCTTTTCCAACGGCAAGTTTGGGGCCTTGTGAACTATCATACTCCCATTCAACTAAGGATCCAGAATATCATTCTCACCAGTGGGTTTTCTGGAGCACATTCTGCAATGACAAAGTACACTGCGTCAAGCCTCGTGTCGCCGCCGGTAAGTACCAACCAACTTTGTTAGTTCTGTCAATAATCTCTCATAGTATAAACTGTGGAGTAAATTCGAACAACTTAGAACAGAAAAATTTCTAGAAACTATTAGTTTGATGACAAATTAAACTACTGTTAAAATGATACAAAGAACTGGGCCATCCAATTGGAAGGGTACTTGGGATGGGGGCGGCTCTTGTCTTGAAGCAATTCAATTAATCTTTCTTTGACTTTTTTTTTGTCTCAGTCAAAATTAATAAATAAATAAATGATACAATAGTACTAGTATATACTAGCAAGCACCCTTTAATATTTTTTTATACTGATTTTCCTATTGCAGCTACTGACGGTGCCGTGATTAAGGACCAGATCAAACGTTTTCTAGAACTTGTGAAGCAAACAATTTGGTGTCGGTGTCGTCTAGTTCAGTTTTGGGGCTTTGTGAAGATTGACGACAAAATGTATTTGACAACTTGTGACCAGCCTTTTGCTTTTCAGTGCTCCAGTCATCAGACGTCAAGAAACTATGCGAACATAGGTTCAATTTATTACTCAATTTGAGTTTGTTTGGATTGTAAGTTATTTGCCCAAATATATTTGCTTACATCACTATTACAATTTTCAATACACTTTTTTATCTTCCTAATTACCTTTTTATCTCACATACATCACATCACAAAAAGTGCTACAGTAAAAATATCTCAAATAACTTACAATCCAAACACAGTGATTGTTAACCATGTAATTGCCCAACACGCTATTGAGTTTTTTCTTAAAGTCTACGGTCCAATTCTCTTTCGATTTTGCTTCTTGCCTGAAGCACAGAAGATGGTTTGATCCAATGGTCGAATCAAGATAACATTCCATACAAACGAAAAAAATAAATGAATAAACAAGCTAAGTGGTATATATATTTAGGCAAGTCCTAAATTCTAATCCTTTTGTCTATTTCTCGTTTCTTAAATGTCATTCTTACACCACTAAAAATATATCAATTAAAATAATATTTAATTAAAATCAAGAAAAAAATATCTACAAATATACCCTGTCAAGGCAAAAAGAATAAGAAGAGATGTTTATGATTTTTGGCTAATCAAAGAAAATAGTTGAACAAAAATTCAACTGAAAATGAAAACGGCCACTTTATACATATGGCAAAAAAAAAAGGACTGCTACAGTACGTCTCTTACTTTTTATATACAATGTAGAAATTAATAAAAGCCAACTATCTTGCCAAAGCAAATGAATAAGACGCAACGGAAGCAACTTTGGTTGACTGAAGGGAATACCCTTAAAGTCAAAAACTATGCCAAGCAGGTTTTTGGTTAAGTTTGTCTGCTACAAGTTAAAAAAATAATTTTAACTACATTAATCTCAAAAAACTTCTCAAAAATTTTAAATTATAGATTTTAAAATATCAAAAAATTTATACACTTCAAAAAAAAATTTCTACAACTTCTACAGTAAAGTTTTAGACAAATATTCAAAAAACTCACTTGTCAAACGGAACCGTAAAAATTGTAACTGGGGCCACCAAACTTCTACGTTAGACCTTCCATGTTAAATGCCTTCTTTTTGCTCTTTTTTTTCTCGCTCTCTCCTTCGGGTTTTAACCAGAGCATTTCCTTTTGTATCCATCTTTCTTTAGTCTTCTAATTTCTCTGTGTTTTACAACTACAACTTTTCTTTCCAGTCGATTCTCTACATTTCCTTGATACCCATATTTACCCAATACAACAGAAGTAGTCACACCTCATTGAAAAACCAAAAGGAAAAGAACGTAACGAAAAAGATCCAATTTTTGTAGCAATGTTGCAATTGAAATATTTTTTTCAAACAACCAATAAATATATAATAAATCCGATTTGTGGCAATGCTTGGAGCAATGTGAGCATGTGTCGGTCAAGCTAGTAATAGTGGGAGCAAATTGGCAGTGTTGAAGTGGTGAAGGAGATTGGAACTAAAGAAATGAAAAGAGCAGAGGAGAGAGATGAGAACAGAGTCATTAAATAGGGTATCAAGTTGGCTAAATAGGTAATGGAGGTGGAAATGACTCAAAGAATGAACTAGTGGATCTCTGGGCTAAGGAATGGAGGAAGAAAAGACATTTGGTCAGAAATTGGAGCGGCAGAAGAGTAGCATTAAACGGGGTGGGCTAGGACGCTAGGTTGGGCATGTTGGGAGAAGATTGGAGGTGGGTCACCACTTGTTAAGGAAAGGGAGATATGGATATAGGGAAGGGGGAGGAAATGACCGCCTGAGCCGAAATGTGAAAATCGCAACTCGAAAAATGCAGAGTACCACAGCCGAAAAAGATCACTCAAATTGCTTGAGTCGTACCAATAAAGTGAATATGGACCTGCATCATACTTCAAAAGTTCTGATTCTAATTAACACTTTATTTCAAGCCGTCCACTTTGTGTGTAGACTTAAAATCCGCCTACTTCGTCTTGATGCTAAGTTGAAAGTACAGACTTGGGAAATTGAGCTGCATTTTTTATTTTTCACCTTAAGAAACATATATTTCGCTATTAATCCATAGCTTTGGATAGCATTAATCCATAGCTATTAATCCATAGATTTGGATAATATTATTATCTCAGATAATATTTTACTTGCATTATAAACACATTTGACTACAAAATATTCGACTTATGAATCTAATTCGGATTTAGTCCAAACTCACTTATTGCTCCATAATTTTCTTAATATAATTACTATAACTATTAAGTTCTAAAGCTAATTTAACATCCACAAGACCACAACATTAAAACTATACACGAACCAGTAAACAGTTTATTAAAAAGTATATAAACTAAGAATTTTCAACAATAACATATTCAATTAGTTCAAAGTACATGAAAAAAATAATAAAATATGATCAACAATTAATACATCTTCAAAGGTCCTCAATCTATTCTAACTAAGATTTGTCCTTTTGACATAATTTTGTATATTTAATATTTCTTACATATATTAATATATGTTGACACATAACTCATAAGTATTAGTATTGTATATGTAGATGTATAATTGCATATATAATTATATATATATATATATATATATATATATATATAGATGCAGATTAAAGGACCAAGACTAGATTGGGTTTGAGTCTAATATGTTTCAAACTCGGCTAACTCACATTTAATTCGAATCTAATATTTACATCCATGCTCGGTCCAACTCAATGATAGTTTAGGTTCATCAGACTTTTTCTCGGATCAAATGAGTCGAGTTCGAACTTACCTAACCCATTAACAATCCTAGATATATATGGTGATAATAATGCCCTCATTATAAGGATGGCGTCTAAGATTAATCTTTTTCCATTTTTTTCCTTTCTTTTCTTCTCCTTTTCTTTATTATTTTTACATCTTTTTCCCTCATCTTCTAATCCTAATTATGTGTGTCAACTTGAACAATAATAATGCGTTAAAAATTTTCCTTTTATGGTCAAATAACTTTCTTACTAAAAATATTTGGTCATCATTAGTTATCACAAGATAATACATAGCATATAGTAACAATTTCAAGTATTTTCTATTGATATTGATCACTTCTTATGCTTCAATTTTTATTGAAAAAAATATAGAAATTACTATTTGAATTCCCACGATGTTTTAGGATAACTAAATACTCCCTCCATCCCACTTTGATAGTCATGTTTCTTTTTTCACACAGTTTAAGAAAAAGTAGTTCACCTTGTTGGAAAAATAAATTTTGATTGCTATTTTCCTAAAATACCCTCACATTAAATAGAGTACAACTTTATGGGAACTTGAATCGATGGTAAAAAAAGAATCAATTCTCATTAAATGGGATAGGTTTATAGTAACAACAACTTACATTGAATAAGGGCATTTTAGAAAAATTAAAATACAACTACATTCTTCAATTGGAAAGTGGACTATAATTTGGGATAGACAAAAAAGGAAAACAGAACTATGAAAGTGGGACGGAGGGAGTATTTTTTTTATAAGAAAATGCCACAACTTCCTAGTGACATATGTGCCCTGATAAGCAGCAACTTTGTTCCTTGATCTCGTTCCCACCATATAAGCACCCAGGCAGGGTCCTGATTAGGTGAAAGAGATTGCTCCAAAAGAAATAAAAAAAAAAAAAAGGTTGCTTCCTTGTCGTTTCTCGCTTGTACTTTTTCCGGTCGGTCCTTTTCTTTCTTGTTTGCAATGCATAGTTTCCTAAACAGAAGATAAAACAGTAGAGTTGCGAGAAACTGAGAATCGGGGGAACAGGATGGATCCAGAAGATTAGCGGTTTTGCCTTGCACAACGGGCAATAATGGAAGCTCAAACTTCTTCCTCTCCCGCTTTTCCTACGGCAGGTTTGGGGCCTTGTGAACTATCATACTCCCATTCAACTAAGGATCCACATTATCATTCTCACCAGTGGGTTTTCTGGAGCACATTTTGCAATGACAAAGTACACTGCGTCAAGCCTCGTGTTGCCGCCGGTAAGTACCAACCAACTTTGTTAGTTCTTTCAATAGTATAAACTCCTGTGGAGTAAATTCGAACAACTTAGAACAGAAAATTTTCTAGAAAGTATTAAACTACTGTTAAAAAGACACAAAGAATTGGGCCATCCAATTGGAAGGGTACCTGGGGTGGGGGCGGCTCTTGTCTTGAAGCTATTCAATTAATCTTTCTTTGACTTTTTTTTTTTTTTTTGGTTTTTGTCTCGGTCGAAACACGGGTCAATCAGTTGTACTCTGCAATAAATAAATAAATGATACAATAGTACTAGTATATACTAGCAAGCACCCTTTAATATTTTTTATACTGATTTTCCTATTGCAGCTGCTGGCGGTGCCGTGATTAAGGACCAGATCAAACGTTTTCTAGAACTTGTTAAGCAGATAATTTGGTGTCGGTGTCGTCTAGTTCAGTTTTGGGGCTTAGTGAAGATTGACGACAAAATGTATTTGACAACTTGTGACCAGCCTTTTGCTTTTCAGTGCTCCAGTCCTCTAGACGTCAAGAAAGTATGCGAACATAGGAAGCACTGTTTGGATTACTTAATACCCGTGGATGATGATGATGATGGTGA
Source organism: Coffea eugenioides (assembly GCF_003713205.1). Classification (NCBI taxonomy): domain Eukaryota; kingdom Viridiplantae; phylum Streptophyta; class Magnoliopsida; order Gentianales; family Rubiaceae; genus Coffea; species Coffea eugenioides. Next base: position 47,969,621 of record NC_040040.1, read on the forward strand.
GCTTATAATTGGTCCCCCTGGTCGGGTGTTCCGCAGTGGATTCCCTGAATATGCACGGAATGTGGGTGATTACACTAGTAGAGAGTATCCTCAACGTGATTTTGCGGCCGAGCGTTTCAGGGATTACTGGGCGTTGCCAGTCTATCATCATCCTACTCAGGACCTCCCCAGTGGTGTACTCGAAATTGTTGCATCATCATATGTTTTTAGCGTTTCTGGACATTGGGTTCTGGAGAAGCTTCAGGTTCGACTTTTCTCTTTTTCTTAGGTTGCTTAATTAAGTACTTCTTTCCTATTATTTGAACTAGGTAATGGATACAGGGGGTAATTTATAACATAACCAACCATTGTCTTGTGTGTTACATAGTGCAGAATTTGTGTTAGCATAACCAACTAACAAAAATTTCGTGATAAATCTAACTTGAATAGGAGATGATTGGCATGAATTTTGTATATCTCCATGTCCTCTACAAATCTGGGGATAGATTGTGGTAAGTCATGGGTTTCCAGCTGTTAGATGGCAGTAGGAGAGGTGTTTTTATAAATTAATCTAATGAAAATTCCCTTTTGCAATGTGTCAATAACCAATTTTTCAACTGCTTATAACTGCAAAAACTATGGTGACTGTCACCCCAAAAATTAATGTTCTCTTTTTAAGTTTTTTTTTTAAGCGAAAGAAATTGATTCTGAAAAATCTATGGGATTTGAAGGAAGTTTTGGCTTTTCAGAACTTCTATACCAAAATTAGTTGAGTATGCATACAAAGAGTCTGCCTTATTAGTATTATTATTATTTTTGGGTGCAAATCCGTTGTTGTCAAACAGCTTTTAAAAGCCAAAGCAAACGCTTTGAAACTTGTAAATAACACTTTAATTTATTTACGGCACATGGATAATGTGTGTGCCAGAATCTACTACGGGAGGTGAATCTGACAACTACTCGTGTAAGTGTCGCGGAAGTAAATTCAGGTGAGTACCTCGAGTATTTTATTTCCCCTTCCATACTGCATAATCTTGGCTGGAGCTTTAGGTTGTTCATTCCATACTAATACTTTTAAGCCAAACATGTACAGGTCATCAAGAAGAAGAAATTGCTATACTTTACATAGTATCAATCGTTGTGAGCACAATACATAAATTGCCTCATCGTGAAATTTGGAGTGCTTCTGGAGAAATGCTAAGTTCTTGTGATGGTGATTTTATTCAGAAGGGACAAGGGGTAGTTGGAAAGGCATTTTCATCCAAAAGTGCATGCTTTTGTAGGGATATAAGACAATTGAGCATAACAGAGTACCCGTTGGTACCCATTGCACGACGCTTGAAGTACTCTGCCTGTTTTGCAGTTTGTTTGCAGAGCTATTGCTCGAACAATTGCATTTACGTACTGGAGTTCTTTCTACCTACGTATGAAGAAGATGAAGATGAAGATGAAGATGAAGCAGACTATGGGGAAGATGAAGATGAAGCAGGCTATGAGGAAGATGAAGCAGACTATGGGGATCCTAGGACATTGTTGAACAGCCTAATGGAGACATTGAAAGAACGCCTCGGAAGTTCTTTTAAGATTGCTTCGGGACAAGAATTGGGGCAGAAATTGACTGTTGAGGTTATAAAGGTCTCTCCAGAGGATAAATTTGATTCTTTTGAAATCTGCAATACTACTCGTAGTGAGTCTACACCCGGGCTTGTAGAAGTACAAGAGGGAGCAGGAATGGCGCAACTTGATTGCTCATCTCAACAAGTTGATGCCGCAAATGGTTCTATGGATGGTATCCATAACCAGCAGAATAGAAGTGTTGGATCTACAAGGAGGAGACGGAATGGAAGTGTTGGATCTCCGGAGGATGAATTTGATTCTTTTGACATCTCCAGTCCTGCTGGTATCGAATCTCAACCTAGGCTTGAAGAAGTACAAGGAGGAGACGGAATGATGCAACTTGATTTCTCATCTCAACAAGTTGATGCTGCAAATGGTTCTATGGATGGTATCCATAACCAGCAGCATGGAAGTGTTGGATCTACACCTAGGAATGCAAAAGCACAAGGAGAAGGAATGGTGCAAGTTGATAATGCAAATGGTCATATAAATGGTGTCCATGCACAGCAGAGTGGGATTGTTGGATCTCCACCCAGACCAGAGCACGTGCAGGGCATTGTCAACATATCAGATCAAGAATTAAATCTTGCAGGAGTTGATGTTGTGCACAATTCTACGGATGGTGTTTATGAACAGAAAAATGGAATTGATAGATCTTCAACTGGACAGGAGGTCGTGCAAAACATGGTCAGCATAGCACATGATGAACCAATTGTGGAAGATCCTCGAAGAGATGGTGCTAGTATAGAACAGAGGGACAATGAAGTGACTAATTTAGAAGTGCAAAAGCCTAGTTGGACTTTAAAAAGCGACCTTGGAATTACTCGTGAGGTTCTTGAACAAAATTCTACAAGGAGACTTGAAGATGCTGCAAAAGTTCTTGGAGGTAATTCTTAACTGTAGCACTTCTCTAGATCAGAATTGAATTGAAATGTTGGTTAATGCATCATGATTTGATCTGGATCTGTTTGGAAAGATCTAGTTTACATGTTGTAAAGGCTTTTTCCTTAACTGAAGTTTTCCTTTTTGAAATCTGTAGTTAGTCGATCTACATTGAAGCGTATATGTAGGGAGTACGGTATTAACAGATGGCCACCTCGTAAAGCAAGAAAGGTTAGTCAAGCATTTGCTGTACAGAAAACTGTTCAACCTTCTACTGAAGATACTCATGAACACCACCAGTCAAATGCAAGGGCGAAGGCAAAATATCAAGGGCGCATGATAAAGTTCAGACTTCCATTTTCTGCGAGTAAAATCAATTTGGAGGAGAACGTAGCACAACGACTGAATCTAGCCATGGGAAGTTTTATAATTGAGTATCAGGATGAAGATGATGATCGGATATGGATAACCTGTGATGGAGATCTGAGAACGTCTATGAGCACATTAAGCTCATTAGGTAGGACTACAATCAAAATGTATATTGTTAAGGACAGTCCAAATAGGAGAGATCAATAGATTTTTAAGAATTATATACTAAAAAGTCTAGCAGGAGAGGAATGGAGAGTTAGGAGCTCGGAAGGGAGCACTATTGATATCAGTAGTATACTTTTTTTGTATCCATATTAAATATTGCTGCACTACATGGCCATATTAAAGAGTATGCTGAACTTTGGATATATAGCCAAGTTAATATGATTTACAACGTTAGCTCAATTTCTTAAATACAATATTTTATTTTATTTTATTTTAGAATGATAACAACGTTTTCAAATTGGGATATTTCAATTCGGTGGCTAAATCAAGTTGATTATCAAACAAATAAAACTTTCGCTAGCTTAAGATTTTGAGCCTTCAAGTTTTAGATTTCCACTTCCAATTTTATTATCGGCCTTAAGTCTTGGGCTTCATGGTCAAAGGTTGGGGTCCAGCAAGTAGCTTAAGTTGATCCATACCAAAATAGCATGGTTTGATCCATACGGAATCGGACAGGTATGGTTGAGTTAGATACAATTAGGTACAGTTGTTATATTTCATTCAACAACTTAGTGTACACTTACGATGTGATTGTATTTATAGATTGAATTAGTGTATAAGAATAAATTTTGTGAGAGCAATAAAATTATATAAGAGAACCCATATTATGCAAAAAATACAACAACTAGACAGTTGCATTAAATTCTAATTGCACTTACCCCTGATCCTATGTGTATCATGAACAATTACCGACGGTTACAAGACTCTCATCCATTTCAATTCTCATTTGCGGTCTTTCTGTTATTTCAATTCCTCAAAAACTTAAATTCTTTTTTTTTTCTTCTTCTTTTTTTAAGTGTAAGTGGGGGTTTGAAATTCGAGATCTCTCATTTATACTCTTTCCTCCGTATTATCTAATCCATTCCTCCTCCGAACTCTCATTTTCAATCATTAAAGTTATTTCAATCCCTTAAAAATTTTGTACGTTGGACATGATCTTCTATGATAGAAATATGAGTCAGTATGTTTTAAGAACCAAACATTTTGATAGATTTGAGTGACTGAATTAATACTGTTTACTTATGTATGTAAAGGACTATTTTAGCAATTTTCCAAAAAATAAAAGTTATAATCTAGTAGTCTTACTCAGTCCTTGTTTGTTTACAAATCGATGAAGAAATAATCAGCATGCTTTTGGTTGCTTTTGGCCGAGTAAAAGTACGGACTCCACATATAAAAGTAAAATCTTGTGAAGAAGGCAAATATTATTAATACTGTAATTTAAAATGCAGGGCCATTTTTAGTGATTCCTTTGTAACTATTTTTATCATGTATTGGTTTTTTTTCCCTTAAAAAATGAAGCAAAATGATGGCCTTTCTTTTTCCAGGGAAACCATAAATAAATGTACATGTAGTGCCATTTAGTCACCCGAAAGGAAAATTGCCAATAAAATTTCTTCTTTTTTTTTTTTTTTTTTGAAGTTGTTTTTGTTAAATCTGAAGTTAGTTTTTTTTTTCAACAAACGAATTTAGTTATAAGTGGCAATTTAGTTAAATCTGAATTTAGTTATAAGTGTCAATTTTAGTATACTTCATCTCTACTCCCTACGTCAATTATAATTGAGCCCATCATGGTTGAACTTTCATATTTGTTTCTTTCAATTTATGTGGCTTTCTACTCACATTAATATTGAATAATATTAGGAACATTTTTTTTTTGTCAGCAACGATACAGACCCAACTAAACTAAGAAAGTGTTATGACACAATTCTTAGATTTTTTTTTTCTTACAGATGATATTTAAACCCTCACCTACAGTCCAAAAAGGCAATGTTTTTAAACTCGGACCGGTCAGTGAACCGGAGAGGTGGCCGGTTCGCGGTTCGACCGGTCCGACCGGTCTAACCGGCCGGTTCAAAGGTTCACTGTTTTTTTTTTTTTTTTTTTTTTTTAAGTACTAAGCAAGGTTTCATTCTACACTTGAACTTTACCAACATAACTTAATTTAAGTTATGATAATAATAAATTTTCTAAAAGTTATACATAAAACATGGAATGATAAATATAATTAAAATATCATAATTCACCACAAGTTTTCATAAATTCATTATAAACATAAATAGATACAATCCAAATGTTCACCAATTATCACAAATAAAAACACAAAAAATAAATAAATTAAATATTGAAATTCTTTTACAACCCTTAAAAAAATCCATAAAAGAGTTCAAGTTAAGACAAACTATTTGAATAGCAAACTTTTATCAGTGGCATGATAAGCAACCACACCACCTTCACAATTTCATCAACTTAAGCTGAAAAAGTTAAAATTTTATTATAAAAATATAAATCTAATTGCTCAAACTAAAAAAAACTAAAAATTTTTGAAAAACAAATATACAGTTAAACACATAAAAAATTAATTGCTACTAAACATTACTAATTAACATGTTATATTAAATTCAATGATCCTATACCATTAATTATTTTAAATTCAATTATCAATAGCTTCGATTATGTGCCAACTACCATATTTTTGACCAGCCCAATGTTATTATTTGTAATTCCTACCCAATTCCTACACGGATGTGCACTACTTTTGCAAAAATTTCATCCTTAATTAATCGAATAAAAATAAAACAAAAATGAGGGAAACATATGAAAATTGAGGGGAAAAAGAAGAAAATGCAAAAAATCAACTAAAGATAATAATATAGAAAAAAAACCTTGAAAAGAAAAAAATTAAACTTACTAAGATGTTGGAAAACAAGAAAAGTTGAAATTTTCAACTTGTTTACAATTTGCTAAAGATAATAACCTGATAATAATGGTGAAGACTTGAGAAAATCTTGTTGTGGATATTTGGGTTAAAAATGGTTAAGAAGAAAAAATTGAAAAAAAAAATAAAGAGAAGAACTTGATGTTTTAATATATTTTTTAGTCAAGTAGAATTCTCAACAAACTTAACTACAGTCTAGCGGTGAGATTGTCATATCCAAACTTGGAGACCTAGGTTCGAATCTTAGCTACACCATTCTTGATATTTTGTTGAAGAATTTAAAAAACCGCCGGTTCACGGTTCTTAACGGTTCGCACGGTTCGTCCGGGTTTCAACGGTTCTCCATGAACTTCCGGCTTTAGCATTAGACCGGACCGGTGACATGGCCGGTTCGCGGTCCAACCGGCCGGTCCGGTCCGGTTCTGAAAACATTGCAAAAAGGGACTTAAGTCCCTCCCTGGTTACCACTAAGCCATTGGCCCAGTGGTTAATAATATTAGGAACATTATTATAAGTATCAAAATTGCAACATTTAGTTCAATTGACCAGCGAGTTAAGAATTGTTTCTAGTCAAATCATCGTCTTGCCAAATGCAAAAAGCAAAATTCGCCAATTAGGTTCCGAATTAATTGGGTGACTGATGGAGATTGATGGAAATACAGGAGCCCACTTGCATTATGAAAAAGTTTTATTTATCTCGCCTTTTCTCTTTTCTGGTCAAGATAACAGCCTGGAAGAGCTCTCTCTTTTTTTTTTAATTACTATCAGTTTTCAATATTTATTTCTCTATTCCTTGTTTATTTTTATTACTCCATCATCTCTTTAATTCTTCTACAGGCTTTTACCCACTTTTAAGTTTGACACACGCCTAAAAAAAAAAGTTCAAACACAAAACTTTGCATCGGCTAACGTTAGGAATTTACTAGAGAATTTTTATTTTTTTTTTTACCGATTCAGTTGGAAATGTCTAGAAATATTGGATTTATTGAACCTCAGGAAAACTTAATACAAATTGGTAATTATCTTGTAATATTAAGATTTCACCTCTTAAAAATGTTCTCCTTATATCCGATCGGCAATATCATCTTTTTTGGATGTTATACAAAAAGAATCACTCTTTGAAAATTAATGCAAATATAAACTTCAATGTGCCATTATATATATATCTTCCACCTCATAAATTGGATACTTTTTTTAGCTATAAAAATGCCTATCCAATGATCATTTGGTTTGGTTCTTAGCTCAAATAAGAAAATAAAAAGCGAGAAATCTGAGGGACTAAACGAATTGTTTTGCCTTATTAAAACCGTGTTTCTTGTCTTAATGTCCAACCAAAGCAAAGGAAATGTGTGTGAGTATGCATGATAATTAATTAAAATTTAAATTTGAAATTCAAATTTTATACTTCTCTCCTGCATCTAAATTTGCTAGTTTATGCCAGTACCAGTGTCTACTCCATCTTAGAAAAATGTGACATGATATGTATTGTAAATGCGTTGATCTTTGATAGAATTAGTGAAAAATCTTGGTGGAAATGCAGGTCTTCTATGTAAATCCCAACATTGGGTATTGCCATTCACTCTTTTCAGTTGCAGTCTATAAGGTTATGTGATAGGGTATCATTTGTTAGTAATTTTATTATTAATTTCCCCTTTTATCCCTACCAAATATTGTGTTAATTGCTGATATTTACTTATATTTGGTACCATGACTTAATTTCAGGAATGAAACAGAAAACTACCAAAAAGGAGGGATTTCATGGAGAATAGGGAGACTTCTAAGGGCTTCAATCCTTGGGCCCTTGGATTGGTGGGGACCACAAAGCTATAAGTCATTTGGGCTCTTCAAAGAAAGCTACGTAAAGAGACTTGGAACAAGAAGTATTTTTGGAGGCTTTGTCCACATGTGTGGGGACCACCTAGATAGTTTCTAGTCATCTTTCTTTTGGCTCTTTAAAAGGGGGACAACGTACAGAAGCAAAGGACATCTCTAGTTATAGTCTTTTAGTTTAGTTTTAGTTTTGCCTTCATCTGACTGGCCTCTGACACACGCCAGGTGTTCGACAATATTCCCCAACGGGAAAAACATCGTTTATTCCTTACGTTCTAGTACAAACGGGATGCTTTTGCATTTTATTAATTCGTGTGGTGATTTAATTATGCGGCGTGGCTAAGTCTTCCATCTAGTCAAGGGTCAACTCGACGGCGCAGTCCCGAACATCTGTGAGATCTAATTAGTTTTCACGTATTCCTTTATTTATTAATATTTGCACGTTGTCTGCTTGAATTTTCATGGGATTATTTTATTAACTGGATGTCAAGGGCCCGATGTTCAATGTGATTTATTAATCTCGTGCCAATTTAGACAATTAAATCCGTAATTGTTTGATTGATTAATATTAGTGGCAACTGGTGTGTTTACACATTAGGAGAACGTGCAATCTAATTTAAATAACCCTCGTAGCGTGTTATTGATTAGGGCTAGGTTTTTCTGGTTATTAATGCAATTGAAAAATTAATTCCTACGGTCGTACCTAGGAGTACTTTTCTGGTTAGGGGTAATTAATGGTCGTACCTTGGTCACCTATAAATTAAGGAAAAATTGGTCATTAGAATTCATCGATGGCTATAACTAGCCTGTTAATAAATTGAGTGAACCTCTCTTGCATCAATGATCGGATAAATGGACTGTGCCTGAGTAGTTGCATCCTTGGCTAGAATTTATTTATTCCTGATTAAATTCCTGCTATATTTGTGCTAGTTATTTATTCATTTTTAGTTAAATTGCTTAATTGTTTTTAGTTTCATTCTGGTGAAATCCCCCCTTATCAATTGGACTTTAAAAGAGACAGATATCTCCAGTCCCTGAGGAGACGACCCTACTTGCCACTGTCTACTATTTAATAATTTTTGTCAATAATTAATCCTAGGTACTAGAGCAGGGACTCTAGGTGTGCAATGGGTTACTTGATTCACCCTGTTCCCGAAGAGTTTGCTTAACCCGATATACCAGAATTAATTAGTTGACAAAAATTACTAAATAGTAGACAGTGGTAAGCAACTAATTAATTTTAATCAACTAATTAATTCTGGTATATCGGGTTAAGCAAACTCTTCGGGAACAGGGTGAATCAAGTAAACCCATTGCACACCTAGAGTCCCTGCTCTAGTACCTAGGATTAATTATTGACAAAAATTACTAAATAGTAGACAGTGGCAAGTAGGGTCGTCTCCTCAGGGACTGGAGATATCTGTCTCTTTTAAAGTCCAATTGATAAGGGGGGATTTCACCAGAATGAAACTAAAAACAATTAAGCAATTTAACTAAAAATGAATAAATAACTAGCACAAATATAGCAGGAATTTAATCAGGAATAAATAAATTCTAGCCAAGGATGCAACTACTCAGGCACAGTCCATTTATCCGATCATTGATGCAAGAGAGGTTCACTCAATTTATTAACAGGCTAGTTATAGCCATCGATGAATTCTAATGACCAATTTTTCCTTAATTTATAGGTGACCAAGGTACGACCATTAATTACCCCTAACCAGAAAAGTACTCCTAGGTACGACCGTAGGAATTAATTTTTCAATTGCATTAATAACCAGAAAAACCTAGCCCTAATCAATAACACGCTACGAGGGTTATTTAAATTAGATTGCACGTTCTCCTAATGTGTAAACACACCAGTTGCCACTAATATTAATCAATCAAACAATTACGGATTTAATTGTCTAAATTGGCACGAGATTAATAAATCACATTGAACATCGGGCCCTTGACATCCAGTTAATAAAATAATCCCATGAAAATTCAAGCAGACAACGTGCAAATATTAATAAATAAAGGAATACGTGAAAACTAATTAGATCTCACAGATGTTCGGGACTGCGCCGTCGAGTTGACCCTTGACTAGATGGAAGACTTAGCCACGCCGCATAATTAAATCACCACACGAATTAATAAAATGCAAAAGCATCCCGTTTGTACTAGAACGTAAGGAATAAACGATGTTTTTCCCGTTGGGGAATATTGTCGAACACCTGGCGTGTGTCAGAGGCCAGTCAGATGAAGGCAAAACTAAAACTAAACTAAAAGACTATAACTAGAGATGTCCTTTGCTTCTGTACGTTGTCCCCCTTTTAAAGAGCCAAAAGAAAGATGACTAGAAACTATCTAGGTGGTCCCCACACATGTGGACAAAGCCTCCAAAAATACTTCTTGTTCCAAGTCTCTTTACGTAGCTTTCTTTGAAGAGCCCAAATGACTTATAGCTTTGTGGTCCCCACCAATCCAAGGGCCCAAGGATTGAAGCCCTTAGAAGTCTCCCTATTCTCCATGAAATCCCTCCTTTTTGGTAGTTTTCTGTTTCATTCTTGAAATTAAGTCATGGTACCAAATATAAGTAAATATCAGCAATTAACACAATATTTGGCAGGGATAAAAGGGGAAATTAATAATAAAATTACTAACAAATGATACCCTATCAATTCCCCCCACACCTGAATCATGCTTGCCCTCAAGCATGGGGACAACTCAACTCAACAATGGCTAGCTTTCACAGTATCATTGCCAGCCGTGCTTATACCAAAAATCAAAATTTAATGGCTAAGTGTCAAGTCATATCTCCCTCGGTTAGCGTCTAAGTTCATAGACCTGTCCAATTCATGGCTAATTCGCTTAGGAAATCCAAATATTAACTAGCAACAGTCAGTAATTAAGTCAACTGGCACCCAAAATATCAACATTACGAACCCAGGATCGGCAGGCCAATATGATCATAAACACACATTTTTCACCTCTGATTTTTCTTCTTCTTTTTTTTTTTCTTGATTGTTTTTTTTTATTTTTTATTTGATTTTTTTTCCTTTTTTGTTGTTTTTTTTTTTAAATTGCACGAATAATGCTGAGTCCCAAGCTATTCAAGTCTTTTGACGTGAACTCTGACATTTTTAGATGACAGAGCCCAGTTACTCAACTTTTCACAGCGCCAGGACTGCTTACTCATAGATATCGCCATTTTTTTACGCGAGAGCCGACACTTGTGGTGAAAGCTCCCGGTTACTAGGTGGCGACATTAGCGGAGTATAGCCATATGTGATTCACCAATAAGCACTAAAATACCAAGTAATTACAGATCATAGCCTGCGTCATGTCCTAAATATGGAGAACTAAGGTAAACAGGAGACCAATCTACCCAACAATGCCAGCAAAATATTCACATCGCCAAAACAAGTCAGCCATAAATTGCACCAAGTCTTAAACTCAAAATATTCACCAAGACAGCATGCTCTTACTTGCCACCGAAACTCAAGTCATAGTATAAACCACAACTAACAAGAAGAAAGTGAGTTGCCAACATATTCACCAAGATAAAAGCAAGAAAAAACACCCAAAAGGGATAAAGGAACAACACCTAAACAGAAAATACTTAAACTAAAAACATAGGAAAACCACCCCAGAAACGGAAATGGGAAATATCTATCACTCAAACAAAGACCCCCCCACACCTAAATGACACATTGCCCTCAATGTGATAAACCAGCATTAAAAGTAAAGAGAAGGGCAACGGTGTGAGAACCCGTATTGCCCTAATATTTTTCCTAGGGTTTTTTTTCCCCTTTAATTGCATGTTTTCTGCATTTTCTGGCTTAGGAAAATTTTCTTGGTGGATTTTATGGATAATTATAGGTTTTTAGATGATTTTTCTAGCATTGGGTAGTTTTTGAAAAATTACGGATAGATTATGGACGTGGGCCCCACTAGTGCGAAAAGTTCGGAAAAATTCGGCCAATAAGGTTAAGTTTCGGATACTGTGTAAAATTTATCGGGTGTTAAGAGATAATTAGAGGAGTGTGAAGTGATTGATGTGAGAGGTGACCAAAGGATAGAAATGCATTTAAAGAGGTGCCAAGTGTCACAATATCATTGGGAGGACTTTATGGAACACTATTCATGTTTTTGACTTTTGACCCATTGGTTAAATATCTTAAAATTACCACCAAAAATCACCATTTCTTGCTCCTTGGTGGCCGGCCCTCTCTATCAAAGAAGAAAGAAAAACTCTTCCAAGTTTAGCTACCATTTAGTGCCAATCATCCAACTCAAGTGCTTAAACTAGTTTCTACTCCATAAAATTCCTCCATTTGGTGCTAGTGAGTGTTTTGGTGAAGTTTTTTGAGAAGCTAAGGTGTTCTACAACTTCCTCTCTCTTGTTTACTTGGTAAGTGGTGCTTACACTTCCTCTTACACCTAATGATGTTTAATTTGTGCCTAATGGTGGCTATAGTGTTGAAATTGTGGTTTATTTCTTGGTTTGGATGAATTGGTGAAGTTTTTATTTTTTTGAGAAATTTTCTGGTTTAATGTGATCATGATGTTGTGGTTGTTTATGATGGTTGGTAATAAGGGGTTATGCCTCTAGTGGATGTATATGATAGGAAATTGCAACCAATTTTGGGATTGGATTGAAATGTGAAAAGTTAGGGTTTCATAACCCCCTTTTCTGTCCGGTTTTGGATCATATGGTTAGAGGCCGAATTGGCCTTTGCTTAAAACATGAAAGTTGTAGGTATTGATGTGTTTGAGATGCCTGTAAAATTTCAGGTCATTTAGAGTAGTGTAGAGTGAGATATGTCATTTTTACTGTTGCTGTTCTGGGTGATCAGAATGTACGAACTGTGATTGTAATCGTCTGTTTTGACTGGAATTGCTTTGGATTTGGATGTTAGTGTCTTCTGATGAAATGTAGCTTGATGTCTTAGCTATCATATGCCTTTGGAATCAATGTATTTGGACCTGTGTAGACTGAGTTGGACGAATTACAGCATTGTGTGATTTGGGAACCTGCAATTACGATTCTGGTTTGGTATTCTGCCTTTTTGACCTAGTTGTGTTAGGATTTGGACTGAGTGGCCTTCTACATTGTTGTAGCCCTATTTTGTAGCTTCGAGATGGTGGGTCTTACACCCTCATCCGATAAGCGTAGCGCATTTTGTGCCATTACCGCATTAGGAGGCCAAAACTGTTTTTGTTGTTGGATCAAATGAGTTACATTTGCTGAATTTTCTGGTTTGCTATAATGCCTCTATATGCATATGAAACCCATTGGGGTTGTGATTGGCTTGGCTTTAGGACTCGTTATCGAGTCTCATTACATTTGTTTACGTGTTTTAGGACGTGACGAGGGTTCACGGCGACCTTTTTAACATCGGTGCATGAAACATCACGTAGTTGAGTGGTGAGTATACTACTCACTTGGATGTTTATAATGTGGCTTTGCTATATGTGATTGTGATGCCTTGAAGGCTTGTTTGGCTATTGGAAATGATTAGGGTGAGGGTGTACTTGACCGCTCTCATTCCTTTTATTCTTGTGAATGACTGTTTACCGTTTCACTGTATTACTGTACTGCTATATGAATTCTTGAATTCCATTCATGGGATATTGTTTGGGTGTCGGTTGGATGAGTATCCAACGGCCCTACTGTACTACTGAGCTCGACCCCGTTGGGAGTCAATTGAATCGAGCCAGCGAGGGATTGATCGTAAAAATTGACTAGCCACGGGGACTGAAATGGGAATCTTGTGGTAATGAGACCCTTGGTTCCGGTGTACTCGAGTATCACCTAAACCTACTGCTTGGAGTGCGGGCCCGGTTGGGGTATGTTGGGTGGAAGGAATGGAAGTGAAGTGAAGTCTACGGTTTGGTACTTTTAACATTGACGGAGGGTCAATGAAGTTGGATCAAGAATGTAAGCGTGGAAATGGGCTCTTGAGAGCCGTCCGTATCCTTTTATTGATTTGTTTTGCTTCTTATTGGTATACTTGAAATGAACGGTTATGCTTAAGTGATCTTGATTGATTTGTGATAGTTGCTCACTGAGCTTTAGCTCACTCCGTTCCATTTGTTTTCCTTACAGGAAAATGATCATTTTTGGAAGATCATACTTGTTGGTTGCCATATTGAGCCATGTATATGTCTATTTTGAATAGCTCTTTGCATGAAACCCTAACGTGTATTGGGTTCATCTTTTGATTGGCAAACCGAATATGTGTATCCTATGATGAATAGTTTTTGACATGCCGATTTGGTTGTAAATGTTGAATCGATGTGTATTAATGTTTGGTGGGATTCCGGATTCTACTATTCCAGGCACTATTCATCGTTTTCATTTTTTTTTTTTTTACTATTTTGTTCTTTTGGTTCTTGTGGCTTGTTCGAGCGCGCTTTTACTTTCCCGAAACGTTATAGATCGCGTGTAACTGCCCGTAGTCCTGGCGAGAGTTGGGCAGGCAGTCCGCTAACCCCTTTGGTTCGCCTTAGGGGAAGGTGGGGCTGTCACAAACTGTACTTCCCCAGAGTCGTCAGAACATGGGAGGGTTAGGCGGGAACTGAGGAGGGAACCCGGCTTGCTGCATAAATGCCGCGAGATTCTGCACCATATTGTGAATGTTAACGTCCATGTGTTTCTGCCGCGTCTCAAGCCGCTCGACCGTGTTTCGGAGCTGGTGCCATTCCTCGGTCGTAGGGCCGGAGGGGGAAGCGGAAGAAGAAGGACCGGGGTCACCACCCGCCGCTGAAACATTGGCAAAGGATGAACGAGGAGGAGGTCTAATCGGCCCCGGGGGAACAATCTCCCACCCGTTGTCACCCTCCCGGACCAAACCCATTCGCTCCAAGCACGGGATGTCCAAGGGCTCCATTTGACAAGCAACATGTAAATCATGGTTAGAGAGATCAAGCAACTGCAAGTTAACAGCCAAATGGGTGATATACGACCCAAGAATCAAGGGGCGCTTCTTCTTTGTCAAAACAGACTTAAATTGAGAAGCGAGCCAGCACCCCAAATTAACCTTAATATTATTATGCATGCACCATATGAAAAAGAACTCTGGCTTGGACAATATACCCGAACTATCCCGCCTACCCGAGAAACTATACGCTAGGAAGCGCTGGATGTAGCGAGAAGCCGGGTCCTTGATGTACGAGCTCTTGGACTGGCGAGGATCATAAGAGGCAGGGTCGACGGACAGCGCCTCCCACATACTTCGATAACGAGAGAAGAAAAGCTCTATGTAGTCGCACGCACTCTCGGCATACTCCCGAGAGGCGGCATAGGCCGGATCAATAAAGCCAAATGCTAAATTAAAATCAGTAATCGACTGGTAGAACTCCTGACCCATCAATCGAAAGTGAATGACATCGGGGGTAGACACAGAATAACCAGTAGTAATGGTGAACTCAAAAGTGGCATAGAATTCCCTAATCAACTCAACAAAGGCAGGGAGATCAACAATACGGGAATATGGGCGCCACCCAATGCCATTGATCAAATGGTGGAAGGGTTCGCTAATATTTAGAAGGCCCAAAATAGCGGCGTCCAGATATCGGCAAGGAGTGATTTGCCGCTCACAACAAACAGCATATCGCTGCTTGTCGGTGGCCCTAGTGAAGTGCAGATTTCCCCCAAAATGTGCAGGGTCAGAAATATGGACGCCCTTCTGTCTCCCAAGGCGAGCTCTCCTCCCAGAGGAGGAAGTTTCGTGCGAGGGGTCAGAGGCGGGAATAGTGGGTGTGGGTGTTGGAGGCTGTGATTGCCTAGGTGTCCTAGACTTAGAAGAAGATCGAGGCCTCACCATGGTGACCAACAGGCAACCCAAAACAATAGAAAGCACAAACAGGAACCCAAGAGCTAGAAAATGACCCCAAGCAAGTCCAGTATACCCAATTAGTAGCAATGATAAGCGTCACGGGCGCCCCCAATAAGCAAATATAAGCGTCACGGGCGCCCACAAATTGAACCAGCAATCGCAGCAATTCACCCACAATTGGACACCAATTATACAATTTAGACACAAATGGACCCAAAACCGTAACAACTGTCTCCAATTGGACAGTTAATCACCTAAATCAACCTGCTAAAATTAGCAATCGACCACAGAAATTGGCAGTTCCAACAACCACAGTTCAGAATTCGAAGAACAATTGAAGCACTAAAACCCAGGAGCCAAATAGGCAGTCAAGCACCGAGGACCAAGAAACTGTAAGCAACAATGCAACCAGTACCACTGGTAGTGGTATACACACAAGGAGGATTTAAATCAAACAGCAGCAACTCAATAACTATCAGAAACTATCCCCACGTATGGCAGCAATTCAACCCAATTTAGCCCAAATCAAACCAATTTACCCAGAAAATGCCCAAATCAACCCCTTCTTTTATCCGTCAAGAAATCCAGACACAAATTTCAGAACTTTAAGCTAATTGGAGAAGGAATTACAATACCTCCACCTGTCGATTTCTGACAGGTGGTGACTGAGGTGGGAGCGAGCTGGTGCAGGCTGCGGCACGCTGGTGGTAGAGGCAGGCGGCGCGCGAGTGAAGATTTGGCCTTGGCTGTGGCGCGCGGCGCTGGGTAGCTCGCGGCTGGTGGTCAGTGGAGGTCCATGGTGGAGGGACTTGGTCAGTGGCGGTCGCGGGCGGCGGTTGCTGGGGTTGCGCGTGTGGTGGAGCAGAGCGCGAGAGGGCCGCGCGCGAGGGCGACGCAGCGTGAAGCTCGGCGGCGCGCAGGGGTCAGCAGCGGGCGGCGGCTCGCGGCAGCCCTGGTAGCGCGCGAGTTTGAACAGGGGCTGCGGCGTGCTGAGCGAGGAGGAGGCGCTCTGGCGGCGTGCGAGGAAGTTGGAGGAGAGCTGGTGTGCGGCGGTGGAGAGAGGCGCGCGGCTGGTGGAGTTGGACGCGACGGAAAAGACAGCAACGGCGGCTGCGTCCGGCGTGGGCAGCGTCGACGAGCGGCAGGGAGGAGCGGCGCGCGAGCCAATTGCCGCGGCTGTCGTGGGTTAGCGGAGCTTCTGGCGGCGGCGGATGAAGAAGAAAAGAAAAGGGGAAAAAAGGAAAGCAGCGGGGAAGAAAAGAAGAAGAAAGAAGAAAAAGAAAGGAAAGAAAGAAGAAAAGAAAGAAAGAAATTTTTTTTTTCTTTTTTGAATTCAAACTACGGCAATTGTAATTGCTAAAATACTTTATTTCCTTTTTTTTTTTTTTTTTTTGAGTCGTCAAACATGGCGTGGGCACGCCAAGATTAGAGAGCATCCACTGCCTTCGAGAGTTACCTTACGCACTTTAACGCGTGCCCCCCTCGCGTGGGCACGCCAAGATTCTATTTTCTGCCGGCGTCGCTAGGTGTTGAGAATTTACCAACACAGCGTGGGCACGCCATGTTTTATGAACATCCTCTGCCCATGGGACTTGAACTTAGACGCTTAACGCGTGCCCTCCTCGCGTGGGCGCGCCAAGACTCTCTATCCTGATCAAAGTTAGAAAAAAATCAAGAGTGACTAGTACCCACGTGAGAAACGACATAATTGAATAATTAAGCACTAAAACAACAGAATTAACTATTGGGTTGCCTCCCAAAAGCGCCTTTCTTTAACGTCTTTGGCCAGACGATGTCCACAACTTTGCTTAAACTAAGCAAATAGGGTCCTCCAAGTGCATCATCTCCACCCGTTCAGTTGGAGCCCCTTCATAATACGGCTTGAGACGATGACCATTCACCACAAATTTCCTCTCAGTCTTCAAGCTTTGGACCTCTACTGCACCATAATGAAAGGCATTAGTCACAACAAAAGGACCAATCCAACGAGAACGTAATTTACCTGGAAAAAACTTCAATTTGGAGTGGTACAGTAGAACTTTTTGCCCACACTCGAATGTCTTCCTTGAGATCTGTTGGTCATGAAAGATCTTATTCCTCTCCTTATAGATTACCGCATTCTCATAGGCTTCATTGCGAATCTCCTCCAACTCCTGTAACTGTAACTTTCTTTGGATTCCGCCCTCCTCAATATCCATATTGCATTGTTTTACCGCCCAAAATGCTCTATGCTCGAACTCCACTGGAAGATGGCAAGGCTTACCAAATACCAACCTATAGGGAGACATCCCTATAGGCGTCTTGTAAGCGGTCCTGTATGCCCACAAAGCATCCTCCAACCTTGAGCTCCAGTCCTTCCTATCAGGGCGGACCATCTTTTCCAAAATAGACTTTACTTCCCTATTCGAGACTTCAGCCTGGCCATTGGTCTGTGGATGGTAGGAAGTGGAAACCTTATGAAGTACACCATATCTCCTGAACAAAGCAGCAATTGTCTTATTGCAAAAATGCATCCCCCTATCACTCACAACTGCCCGTGGCATTCCAAATCGCACGAAAATGTTAGACTTTATGAAGTCTGCAACAACCTTAGAATCATTAGTGCGGGTGGCTTTTGCTTCCACCCACTTCGAGACATAATCCACTGCTAGTAAAATGTATAAAAATCCACAAGAATTTGGAAAGGGACCCATGAAATCTATACCCCAAGTATCAAAAATTTCAATAAAAAGCATGGGCACCTGTGGCAGTTGATCCCTGCGGGATAAATTGCCTACCCTCTGACATTTATCACATGTCTTACAAAACAAGTAAGCATCCTTAAATAAGGTAGGCCAATAAAATCCACTTTCCAACACTTTTCTAGCAGTACGTTTAGATCCAAAATGACCCCCACATGCATAAGAGTGACAGAAAGTCAATATAGATTGGAATTCACCTTCACTTACACATCGCCTCAGTATTTGGTCAGCACCTTGTTTCCACAGATAGGGATCATCCCAGATATAGTACTTCGCATCACTTTTCAGTTTGTCCCTTTTTGCCTTAGGCCAACCTGCGGGCAATTTGTCAGTAACCAAATAATTCACAATATCTGCAAACCAAGGAGGGGATGAATTAATAGAAAGTAAATGTTCTTCAGGAAAAGACTCCCTTAATGGTAATTCTTCCTCCGCTACCAGTATTCGACTGAGGTGGTCAGCTACCAGATTCTCTGCTCCTTTTTTATCTCTGATTTCCAAGTCAAATTCCTGCAGGAGCAATATCCATCTTATCAAGCGGGGTTTAGCGTCCTTCTTGGTCAGTAGGTACCTAAAAGCTGCATGGTCAGAATACACAATTACTTTAGCACCTAACAAATAAGGTCTAAACTTTTCTAAAGCAAAAATAACAGCTAAGAGTTCTTTCTCCGTAGTAGAGTAATTGAGTTGGGCGCCATTTAAAGCTCTAGAGGCATAATATATTGCGTGCGCCGCTTTCTCCACCCTTTGCCCCAAAACTGCTCCCACGGAGTGATCGCTGGCATCACACATAATTTCAAACGGAAGATTCCAGTCAGGGGGTTGGATGACAGGTGGAGAAGTGAGTAATTTCTTCAACTTCTTGAACGCTTCCTTGCACTCCTCGTTGAATTCAAAAATAACATCCTTTTGCAAAAGTCTGAAAAGTGGTGCCCCAATCTTTGAGAAGTCTTTGATAAATCTGCGATAGAAACCTACATGTCCTAGAAACGAACGAACTTCCCGTACAGTTACGGGGTAAGGTAAAGCAGATATTACATCTATTTTAGCTTTATCAACTTCAATTCCTCTAGATGACACTACATGTCCTAGAACTATCCCGTGTTCAACCATGAAGTGACATTTTTCCCAATTGAGCACTAGGTTAGTCTCAATGCATCTTTTCAAAATTAATGTCAGGTTATCTAAGCAATCGTCAAAACTATCACCATAGACACTAAAGTCATCCATGAATACCTCAATTATTCTCTCCACATACTCAGAAAAAATGCTAATCATGCACCTCTGGAATGTTGCGGGGGCATTGCACAATCCAAAGGGCATCCTTCGATAGGCAAAAGTGCCAAAGGGGCAAGTGAAAGTTGTTTTCTCTTGATCCTCTGGCGCAATTGCTATCTGAAAATAACCAGAGAAACCATCTAAAAAACAGTAGTAGGCACGACAAGCTAATCTTTCAACCATTTGATCAATGAATGGAAGGGGAAAATGATCCTTCTTGGTCACTGCGTTCAATTTACGGTAATCGATGCACTGGCGCCAACCCGTAGGCTTTCGAATTGGAACAAGGTCCCCTTCATGATTTTCTTCCACAGTTACTCCTGCTTTCTTCGGCACCACTTGTATCGGGCTCACCCATGGGCTGTCTGAGATAGAAAAAATAATTCCTACGTCTAGAAGTTTGATTACCTCTTTTTTGACCACTTCCATCATGTTGGGGTTCAGTCTTCTTTGTGGTTGTCTTATCGGTCTAGCATCCTCTTCTAGGCGAATTCGATGCATACATACGGACGGGCTTATACCCTTGATGTCTGCAATTGTCCACCCTATAGCTTCCTTGTGCTCCCTTAAAACCCGTAGCAGCTTATCCTCCTCCGTGGGTGATAATTTGGATGAGATTATCACTGGTAACGTCTCTTTTTCACCCAAATAGGCATACTTTAAATGCTTGGGTAGGGGTTTCAACTCCACTTCAGGTGCCTGCACGATAGAAGGTAATAACTTTAGGTGCGGTTCAGGCACAAATATAGGAGCAACATCATACCTTAGAGGACTTTGGCCTAGTGAATGCAAGGCTCCAACCATTCTTTGCAAACTGATGTCTAACTCCATCTCGCAGGCTGCCTCCAGATCCAAATGTTTGGTGATTGCTACCTCCAATTCATCCCTGCCATTAATCTCAAATACTTCTTGCACCAAAGGGTCAATTACACTCACAGCAAAAACAGCATTAGAATGACATGGATATTTCATGGCTTCAAATATACTGAAATGAACTATTTTTCCGTCAAATTCCATCGTTAGGGTGCCCTCACTAACATCAATTTTTGTACGAGCTGTGCTCAAGAAGGGCCTCCCCAACAAAATTGGTGATGGATTTGGAGAACGTTCATCACCCATATCAAGAATATAAAAATCAGCAGGGAACACTAAATTATTCACTTGCACTAGCACATCTTCTATCACCCCATCAGGATAAGCATTAGTTCTATCAGCCAACTGAATTATAATGCCAGTTTCCTTTAAGGGGCCCAAATTTAGAGAAGCATAAATAGCCTTGGGCATCACATTTATGGATGCTCCTAAATCTAACATGGCATTCCTAATGCTAGTGTTCCCTATTTTACAAGGAATAGTGAACATACCTGGGTCTCCGCACTTGGGTGGAAGTTTTCTTTGAAGCACTGCAGATACGTTCTCTCCCACAATTATCCTTTCATCTCCTCTCAGTTTCCTTCTATTGATGCATAGGTCCTTCAAAAATTTGGCATACCGGGGTACTTGCTTAATTGCGTCAAGTAAGGGGATATTTATCTCCACCTTCCTAAACACCTCCAAAATTTCCTTTTCCTTATCTTGCTTCTTAGGCCTTTCCAACCTGCTAGGAAAAGGTGGTGGGTTAGGTTTAACTGGAACCACTGGGTCACGTATTACCTCTTTATTTGTGCCGGGCGTTCCTTCTTGCTCGAGCTCTTTCTCAATGCGGTCCTCATTCTTGTCCTTCGGAGCCACTGGCGCTGGTCCATCAACCTCTTTCCCACTCCTGAGGGTCATTGCACTTACATTTTTGGGATTCACCTCAGGTTGGGATGGAAGTTTTCCCTTTCCCTGGGAGTCCAGTCGGTTGACAATTGAGGCTAATTGACTCATCTGATTTTCCAAGTTTTGCATACGTGCTTTCATCTCTTGATTGCTGGCCTCAGTGTCCTGTTGAAATTTCATAGTATTAGAGGCTATGGTTTTAACCATGTCTTCTAGGGACATACCTGAGGCAGAGGAGGGTTGATTCCTTGTTTGATATTGTTGCTGGAAGCCCTGCTGTCTATTGGGGATGAAATTTTGTTGCTTATTTCCCCCATAGCTCAGATTTGGATGATCCCTCCAACCCGGATTGTATGAGTTGGAATAGGGGTCATACTGTCTACGTGGCATGGGCATGTTACCAGCCATGTGTGCTTGCTCAGTTCCCTCCTCTTGCAACTGTGGGCATGAGTCAGCGGTATGACCAATATTCGTACAAATCCCACACACTTTGGCCTGCTGTGCATTTCCTACAGCTATCTGTCGAACAAATGAGGTTAATTCAGATAACTGCTGTTGAATGGAAGATGAACTTACCTCGTTGACCTTTCTCGTAGGAACATCTGCTCTCGTACCAAACTGTTGGCAATTCTCTGCCATTCGCTCGATTAGGTCCCATGCCTCTTGGGTAGTCTTATTCACCAGTGCACCACCACTTGCTGCATCAATGATATTTCTATCATTCATCAGTAGTCCCTCGTAGAAATACTGAATCAGCAGTTGATCACTTATTTGGTGATGCGGGCATCGGGTACGCAGCCTGGTGAACCTCTCCCAATATTCATACAAGGATTCCCCGTGAAATTGCTTGATGCCACATATTTCCTTTCGCAAACTAGCAGCTCTGGATGCAGGGAAATATTTTTCAAAAAATTTTTCTGCATCTCTGGCCACGTGGTGATAATGCCTGCAGGTAGACAGTATAACCAGTCCTTTGCCGAGTCCTTTAGAGAGAAAGGGAAGGCCCTTAATTTAATTTGTTCATCAGTTACTCCCGAAGGCTTCATACTCGAACACACCACATCAAATTCCTGCATGTGTTTGTGGGGTTCCTCTCCTGACAGACCATGAAAAACGGGCAACAAATGTATTAAACCAGGTTTTAATTCAAAAGCTGCATTCTCACTAAGGCGAGGAAAAGTTATGCAAAGAGGTTGTTGGGTCAAGTTTGGAGCAGCCAACTCCCTTAATGTTTGTGTGTTTGCCATGGCGACGTTCTCTTGGTACGAATCACTTGAAGTGTCACCAAACGAATCTGATGGTTCAACTTCGGGCTCAGATCTCTGAGATGCAGCACTGGAGTGCTCCTCTCTGAGCTGTCTGGTTTCCTTTCTCGTTCTACGCGCGGTCTTCTCTACTTCAGGGTCAAAAATCAATTCACCTGTACGAGAAGACCTAGGCATACACTAGAAAAATACCAGAAAATTAGAGCAAAAATGAACTTAATAAAGAAACAAATAATAACGCCAGTCCCCGGCAACGGCGCCAAAAATTGACAGGGCGTCAAACCTGTGCAATAATAATAATAAATATAGAACCTAGCTACCACTAAAAGCAGTCAATAATTAATCCTAGGTACTGGAGCAGGGACTCTAGGTGTGCAATGGGTTACTTGATTCACCCTGTTCCCGAAGAGTTTGCTTAACCCGATATACCAGAATTAATTAGTTGACAAAAATTACTAAATAGTAGACAGTGGCAAGTAGGGTCGTCTCCTCAGGGACTGGAGATATCTGTCTCTTTTAAAGTCCAATTGATAAGGGGGGATTTCACCAGAATGAAACTAAAAACAATTAAACAATTTAACTAAAAATGAATAAATAACTAGCACAAATATAGCAGGAATTTAATCAGGAATAAATAAATTCTAGCCAAGGATGCAACTACTCAGGCACAGTCCATTTATCCGATCATTGATGCAAGAGAGGTTCACTTAATTTATTAATAGGCTAGTTATAGCCATCGATGAACTCTAATGACCAATTTTTCCTTAATTTATAGGTGACCAAGGTACGACCATTAATCACCCCTAACCAGAAAAGTACTCCTAGGTACGACCGTAGGAATTAATTTTCCAATTGCATTAATAACCAGAAAAACCTAGCCCTAATCAATAACACGCTACGAGGGTTATTTAAATTAGATTGCACGTTCCCCTAATGTGTAAACACACCAGTTGCCACTAATATTAATCAATCAAACAATTACGGATTTAATTGACTAAATTGGCACGAGATTAATAAATCACATTGAACATCGGGCCCTTGACATCCAGTTAATAAAATAATCCCATGAAAATTCAAGCAGACAACGTGCAAATATTAATAAATAAAGGAACACGTGAAAACTAATTAGATCTCACTAAAAATCTTGGTGGAAATGCAGGTCTTCTATGTAAATCCCAACATTGGGTATTGCCATTCACTCTTTTCAGTTGCAGTCTATAAGGTTATGGCAAGTTAAAGATTTTTGGGAATGTTAGGGAGTAATTTAAAGAAAAATATTCCTCATGTGTACAAGTATATATAAAAACTAGAAAGTTGTTTTTCTATAGAGCTAAAACATTAATTTTCCTTTTTTTTTTTTTGTAAATTGAATTGTCAAGACTAAATGCAAAGTATGCCAATAACCAAGGAAATTGAGAAGAAATTATATATAAAAAATCGTTTGTGACTTGTGAGTACCCGATGATAAATGTTGACCTTAATAGATTAACATACAAATATTTGCATTAAAAGTTGTGTTTTGTACGTTGTTGTTTTGATATTTACATTTTTTATTATTATCTGTATTATTTATAAAGGAGGAGAGTCCCACCAAAAGAAAAAAATGGGAGGAAGGGGATTTTGAAATAAACATATTGTTGTCGCTTTATGTTCTTTTTAAACTATCCTTGATAACTACCCAATATCTCCTTTAACTACCAAGTAGCAACTGACAATTATATTTTCGGATTACTTCTAATTAACTATCTATTTATAAACTTTATTTTGATGAACTTTCTACTATCTAGTGTCAAAAATATAAAACTAATTCATCCGAAAATGATTTTGACAAATATACCCAAATTTTTAATAATATTTTTCTATTAGTTACATGCATATTGGTGTATATCTTGAACACTAATATGTGTTATTTTAGTGCTTACTAATCTTTTTTTTTTTTTTTAATGATCTATCCTGTTAATCTAGATATCATTGCAAGTACGGGGACAATAGAACAGGTAATGGACGCTATTAGACAATTGTTCTAGATAAAAATACCTGTTCTATATATATCTTTTGTTTCTGGTTCAATTTATTGCATCTTAAAATTGATAATCACATGTAATTGCTCAACACGCTATTGAGCTCTTTTTAAGGTCGACGGTGGCTTTTGGCTGAAGCACAGAAGATTGTTTGACCCAGTGGTCGAATCAAGAAAACATTCCATACAAACGAAAATAAATAAATAAACAAGCTAAGTGGCATATATATTTAGGGAAGTCTTGAATTCTAATCCTCTTGTTTATTCCTTATTTTTCAAATGTCATCCTTACACCATTACAATAAATAAATAAATAAATAAATACAAGGTTTTTACCTTTGGAGTCATAATCTCTAGTTTTTACTATTTGTAAATACCCCGCGGTCTTCAAAAGCCAAAGAGTGCAGATTGTGAGATAGTATGGCACAGCTTGAGTCATTGAATTTTTTTAAAACCTGCGTCAACCTAATGAATAACATGTGTGGTTTTGTCCGCAGTTTTTGGTGCCGTCCAAAAATTGTTATAGATTAGATTTAGTTGCCAACAACACGCTGGCTAGCCTTGGATTTAATTTCCTTTTTGAACGTCTCCTCCTTATTTCTGATCATTTCGGGTCTTAATTTGCATTCACTAAAGTTTATCTTTTTGTGAATGGATTTTTTTTTTTAAAAAAAGAAATGTGCCAGGGCACGTGCAAATATATCTAATTTATCAGGTGAATATACACAATCACAATTTTTGCACTTCCCGTGTTCAGATGCTTTACTAAATTAATTATAGTTTAAACAAAAAAAAAAAAACCAACTCCTCAAAGTCCTTTCAATAAGCGCCTATTTAGCACATTTAAATATAAACCAAACATGGGGTCGTAATTTGTTGGGAACAGTAATAAGTTATGGGCACAAAGAGAATTGAACCTGTCAACAAATGTTTCTTAATGGAGGTCACAAATGGAGTACAAAATCTGCGTGGAGTTTGAGAAGCCAAATGGATTTAACATTTGCGTGGAGTTTATGCCCACGCGCAAAATCTGTCAATTTCACAATGGAGTTAACAGAGAGGTCCAAGTGGGATAAATTTGAAAGTTTAGAACACAACGTGCTCAAAAATAAGATTGAAGCTGCAAATTGAGAAGCCAATGAAAAAAATTAATGGATGCAAAGTGGAGTTAGAGCTTTAATTAATACTAGTCATCGAGGCACACTCGATACGTGTGTAACTTATCAAAAAAAAATTTTATTTGAAAGAATCACAAAAATAGTGTAAGTGAAT
Source organism: Coffea eugenioides (assembly GCF_003713205.1). Taxonomy (NCBI): domain Eukaryota; kingdom Viridiplantae; phylum Streptophyta; class Magnoliopsida; order Gentianales; family Rubiaceae; genus Coffea; species Coffea eugenioides. The sequence goes on from NC_040040.1 coordinate 47,995,405, forward strand.
ATAATTATTTTCTGTAATGTGTAATAAAAAATGTATTATACAGAAATATATACAATTGGAAGTAAAAAAAAAAATCATTAGTAAGGGAGAACGTGAGAATGGAAGAGAGGTAATTTCAGTTAAGTAGGATTTGTGTGTCATAATAGAGATAACGATCAAAATGTATATTATCTCCACAGCCTTGCATTGATTTTCATTCCTTTCACAAGTCTTGCAAGTTATAGATCGTAGAAGGCCATGCTTGTATGCCATTGATAATGATGGGTGCAAAGCATATGCAGAATTACCAGTCTAGAAGAATGAAAGGTCTATGCGCACGTTTTTGTCCCTTTGTATACCCATCAGCCGCTAATGGAAGACCAAAAATTGTGTCTGCTACATATTCGTGTCTCAAGGGAAATTTTAAAAAAAATGGAATTTAATCAAGAAATTGGTTGTTTTGGGTCCCAAAACCCCAAGGCAAAGCTATCTGCAAAACGCAGGACTGACCAACTCTTGTGGTTATGACTTTTGACTGGTTCTTGTCGGTTGCTTCTAGTGTGCAAACTGGAAAGTAGAGGGAACTCTCCACCGTGGGCAGAAGTATTAACAAGACAACTCAGCTTGGACATCTTTCACATGTCAATTGGGGCCCAACTAAAATAAGGCAACTGGCTGTAGGGTTGGCTTAACAAACCAGCCTTAATGATGGATGGAACTAGATTTACTATCGACCCAAGTCGATAGTCGAGCTCGAACTCGATCAGAATCAGTGCTATTCGAGCCCGAGCTCGAGTTCGAACGAGTAAAAAAATTTGGACTCGAGCACGACTCGATAAAATAAAATTAAGCTCAACTCGTTTGAACTCGAGTAAACTCGAGTAAATATCAAGCCCAATCTACTCGAGCTCGAGCTCGAGTTTTGAAATAAGCCTATAATTTTTTTTTCAAAATATACAATATAAATTTAATATAAAAACTCGATTAAACTCGTCGAGCACTCGAGTATTTATTTTTGGAACTCAAACTCGACTCGTTGAATGTAACGAGTAGCTCGAGCTCGGTCTTTTTACTAAGCCGCTCGCAAGCTCCTCGCGAGCAGCTTGACTTGATTGCACCCCTAGATGGCACCCGGAAAATTTTTTTGCGTGTATTAATGACAACCGGCTGTGAATTAATGACTTTTTTTTTTTTGCATCAAAACCTGAGTTTTGTTATCGCTAACAAGCTACTTAACATACTAGTCGTGTTTTCAGAATTACGATCTCGACCTTAACATGCCATGTTGGTACCAAATGGATTAGGGCAAAAAACTTGAGCGGCCATTAAACTATTGTCAGGATCATGTTTTGGCCATCGAATTATTTTTCATCAATAATTGACCACTAAACAACTTAATCAGTAAATTCGTGCCCATTTCGTCGGTAATGACTCTTAATTTCTGAAATTAGCATTACACGTGGCAAATCACAGGGGTAATTTTGTCCAATAATTTATTGACCGTTTACTTGCATTAAACCCATCAACTGAAAAGAAAAAAAAGCTGTACACGTCAAGGGTGCACGGATCACTAAGTATACATAAACCCGCAATTTACATCATCACATTTCACAAAAGCAAATCCAACCAATCTCCCAAACCTCACTCCTGACCCAGAGTCATTATAGTTGGAATTCTCAAAATGCCCCATCCCGGCCACCACTCTTTTTCCTTCCCTTCATGCTTCCGCACCGCCGCCGCCGCCAAGGCGGTCCTTTTTGCCAATCCTAATCTCACCACCTCCCTCTATCAAACTCAACAAGGCCTCTTTGGCCTCACCTGGTCCAAAAGCCCATTCGGCACTTGTTCCCTCCACATCTACCTCCTCCTCGACAACCACCACCTTTCTTTTCCACCGCCCCCTTCCTTCCACCTTCAATTCAATCCGCGCTTTACTTTCTGGAAGAAATGAGGATCCAAAACACTTGTTGGTCTTCCAAATACTAGCTCTACTATTGCTCGGGTGTTCTGGGTCTTTCCCGGGCCAAATTCGGATCGAGACCCGACCCCGCATCCGGTTATTAAGTCGTAATTTTCATCGGGGGAGAAATACCGCTCCTTGTTGGGGAGGAGCTGCTACCGCTATGCCAACTCCTAAGGAGCATCGCTGGAAGCGGAGGAGGCGCTGCCAGTGCTAGGCCAACTCCTAAGGAGACGGCGGCTGCCGAGATCAGAAACCAGGTAATGGTTTTGAGAAGAGAGAACGTTTATGACAACAAGAAAAGATTACATTACAGCACCAGAGCTAATATTGGAGGCAGCCAACAAGAAGTAGATGTATCGATTGATTACAGGGCTATCAAGGGTGAAGGTGGCCCCACGTTCTGCTTTTTTTCTTTTCAGTTGATGGGTTTAATGTAAGTGAACGATCAGAAAATTGTTGGACAAAATTGCCCCTATGATTTGCCACGTGTAATGCTAATTTCAGAAATTAAAAGTCATTACTGACGAAATGGGCACGAATTTACTGATTAAGTTGTTTAGTGGTCAATTATTGACGAAAAATAGTTCGATGGCCAAAACATGATCTTGATAATAGTTTAATGGCCGCTCAGGTTCTTTGCCCAATGGATTATAGTTCACTCTACAAGGAATACTTACAGTTGAAAAAGATTCAATTCTTGCATACTAAATAAAAATGTTTTTATGGCAAATGGCAAAGATAAATATGAATGTTAGATTTTACTTTTTAGGACAAAAATGAATATTGCAAAAATGTCAGATTACTTTTTAGGACAAATGGCAAAAAATAAATATGAATTTCATCATTTATTTAATTATAAATGAGATCTAACTTTTTTGCCATAAAAAAATGACCTTGTGTAGGTCACATGATTGATTCAAGATAAAAAGTAGTCAAAAACCTAGGTTGGGACAAAATTTTACAAACTTAATTTTGTAAGGGACGTAAAGTTACTATTTTGAAAGTGAATGGCAAAAAAATTCATTTAATAAAATGTGAATAATGTTTTGAACATTTTTTTCACATTTATATATATTTTGTGGATAATTAACAGTCTTAGTTACCTTTTACATTCTAATTACAAGCACTATACAAGTTACTATTAAATATACGATATTAATTTCAATATGCATACATGGTATCTCAAAAGTCAATTACTTCCTTTAGAAATCATACAAAGTTTAAAAGGTTATAAAATTATATGCTTCCATACTATGAATTTCATCTATGCATTTTGGATTATCTCTTGGTTATTTGTGATTATTTATGTAGTAGAATAATTCATTAATGTAATTAGTTAATTGAAAAACTTCATGTATCAAATGTGATAATTGTGTATATGCACCAACTATTCTTTTTTTTTCTTTTGCATAGTCATGGATAGTTGGGATAGCCATCACATTTACAAATTATAAGAATAGTGTTTTTTCTTAAAGAAAAAGAAAAATGTTGGTTAAATTATATTAAATAGAATTAAAAAAAGGTAAATCAAATAAAGAAAAATCGCTTTTGAACAAATAAGCAGAATTAAAAAATTGAATGGCAAAAATTGGATAAATTACTTTAAACAAATGGAAAAAAAAAAAGAAGAAGAAGGGATAGTAAATGTGAAAACTATGAAAATGTAGGTACATTTTGTTATAATAGAATACTCAGTGAATGTAGGTGTATGGTTATCTATACTATATATAAAGTTTGAAGAATGGATCCGGGGTTAACATTTTATAAAATTTATTTTTTGCCCTTATAAAAACTACTTTTACTTTAACTATCTATAACTATTTATCACTATTTTTACTTTTAACTATTTAATTATATGTTTTCAACATAACCACCACTAAATATTGTAACTACTAATATAAAATTATTTTATGAACATTATTAAAAGATTAAAGTTTGTTTCGATAATAAAAATTTTATTTAAAATATATGATCATAGATATTATATATTTTTTGATTGCACACACATTGGATGTGCATTTAAACACGGAATTGTAAATGTTATAAATGCTAGTGTATGTTAATTTGAACACGAGATTGTAATTGGCATTTATCTAGATATCTTTGCTTGCTTGTTTCAATGCATTTGCTATCATTAGATAATTCATATCACAACAAAACCTTTAATTTAGCACTAATTACTTTTAAGAGTAAACTTTGATTTTTACGAAAATTTGGTTATCCTTATAATTAGATAACATTAATATATTAAAAAGTCTCAAATTTTGACACTATATTACTAGTCAAATTTGTGATTTATAGGTGCCATGTCTAGTACAACTAGTTGCAGAGTTAGAATTTAAATTGGTAACCATCTAGTTATTTCAATAGTTGAAGTGTTCAACCTTTGAAACATTTGTATTATGTGATATATGTTTATGATTATTTTATCTACAATCTCAATTCTAGTTTCTTGGAGTACTACGTTAATTATATTTATGATTACTTATCTACAAATTTGATATCGATTTGAAAGTCACCATGTTATATCTAAGATTACTTATCTAATTTCTAAATTAAAATTAAAATTTACTAGGTCAATTACTCATTATAGTTGTTAAAATCACGATCCGAATGTAGAATTGTAATTAGGATCAAAATTTTACCCTAAACAAACAAAATCGGTGGGATTGCATTCTAGATCGTAGGATCGTAATACGATCCTACTATTTCAAGATATTACTATAAAAATTTGTTGATCATAACTTTCTATAGAAAACTCGGAATTGAATATCGTCTGTGGTATTGGAAACTAGAATTGAAAGGCTTTAAGCACATATAAGTGTATCATGCTAATTCCTTACCCCCAAAAATGGTGAACATTTAAAATTGATCCATTAAGAAGATGATCGCTTGTAAGTTATCACTCAGGACACTTATTTGGGGTTTTTATTCGGGTAAATTAAGTATTTTTGTTATATATAGGTAAGTAAGTAGTAGGCTACAACTCTGAACCCAAAGTACATGATTTTGTCATAAATTTCTATCTCATAATCTTCTTCAATTATTTGTTTATTGTATACTAATTTTTTAGTCAAAGAAAATATATTTCAAACATTTCATTATGTATGTAATATTTATTTATCTTCTTATACATATAAAAAATGATGTAATCATCAATAAATGTTATAATTAATTAAATATATTGTGTTTAATTATCTTATTAATAAATACTTAAAGGGTCTATATACATATAAAATCAACTTTTCCAACTATCTTGTCCATTAATTACGTAAGGATTTAAAAATAAGAAAGAATAAGACTTTTAGTTTGATCACATGTATTACAATATGTTACATATACTCTCAAAATTTTTATTTTAATTTTAGACTCCCCAAATACTTTAGATAGCATAAGTCACACAACGCATAAGTTACATTATCTATTATATTGATTACATATGAGTTACAATAATATTTATTGCTCTATATGTGAATTGCAAATTTAAAAATTATGGGTATGAGTATTTTTTACGTTTTTTTTTTATTGGATCTATCCATCCTACGATCTCGTCTGCGGACACAAAAACAAGATCTTAAATACGATCCCAATTTTGAAAACTTGACAGATATTAGAAACTGAGGACTTGGACCACTATTTCTTGCATTCATCACCATTAATCCCAATTCATCCGCCATGAGCTAGATTTCCTCAATCCCTAATCATCAGCTCCATCTTTCACAAAAGAATCCCCTTTTTCAATCCATCTGCCATTATCCTATTACTGTCGGTGAAAAATAAAAATAAAAATAAAAGAACCGACGGGAAACAGAGGAGGAGCCGCTGCCACTGCTGGGTCGTCGGAGTTTGTCCATACCACCACGGTTATCAAGTCGTCATTTAAAATGCACTGTGAGCTCTTACTTCCTTTCCAACTTTAATCTCAATTTGACTTTTTTTTTTATCTGCACTTATTTTGCAATTTTCATGGCCGAGTATACTCTTTGGCTTTCTTGGACTGAAATCATATTTTGATTACAAGTTTTGGGTCTTTCTCTCGTTGGAATTGTATGAGATCTTTAGAATTTTCGTATGCCCATCTACTGTTTGAAGAAATGCCTAAATGAGAACTTGAAGTAAAGAGACAAATCTCTTGTATCTGAGCGCGTGGGGCGGAGCTCCGATCAGTCCAACGCTGATCGGACCCCGTGACTTCGCCGGAAAGCCATCAAAGACCCAGAGATTTTTGTTTTGATTTTCTTCTATATTTTCCCTTCGTTCTATTTTTGGTTGTCCAATGGAATTTGGTGTGTGTATTGTGCGTTCGTGCGTGAGAGAGAGAGGCCGAAGATCTGGCAAGTCCAATGCGCGCCGGAGATGATGATTTCTAGTTTCCGGTGAAAGTTCCATTGAAGAAACAAGAACGCAGGTTACGCAGGTTTCTCCATTGTTTCAATGGAGAAAGATGACACATTTGTGATTTCACCCCAAAATTTACAATCTTTCAGATTTACCACCGAACTTGTTTTGGGTAGTTTTAATTAAGTCCTAAGACTAGATTAGTCAACTTTTGCTTCATTAGTCTATCTATTTGTCAATTCACATTGTAATTAATTTATTCCTCTTTTTAGAAGTGATGTAACCCATAATGGGATGCAGGAGCAATTTGAGAATCTTGTAATTTTTTTTTCTTTTTTCTTTTATATTTTTTCTTAATTACTTTTTATTTTGTGCATATGATCGAGTGGGCAGAGCCGTGCGTTGTTTCGTGGGCTTTTACAGCTGAAAGCTTTGAAATTAATCATTTCATTTTATTTCACTCTTGTATGTGTTATGTAATTTTTTTTATTTGTTTGGGTATTTTGTGTTAATTAAGTAAATATTATGTGTTTAGCAATAGATTAACTCATTTTTTCCTTAAAATTGAAAGAACAAAATTAAACTTGCAATCGGTTTTGTTAGGTGTAGGGGGTGCTTGAGAATAAAACTTTGACCGTTTCTCCTTACAAATGTAGCTTTCGAATTTATTTCTCTGATTTTGAAAGACATGGAATTATCTAGTTAAAGGATTTTAATTTGTGTTTTAGAGATCAAAAATTACTTTTAGGTGACTCGGTATAACTAAATCCAATATCGAGTGGCAATTCAAAATTTTTGAAAAATCCTTTTTCTAGATTTTAGTGGGCCTAAATCTGTGGTTTTGTTAAGTTCTATTGGGGGGTTTTTTTTTTAATTTTTTTTTTGGAAATAATGGCCGGGGACAGCTTCAACCATTAGAGCGATGTGAAGGCTTTGTACTTGTACCATTTAGGTTCTAGCTTTTGCTTGCTTCAATGATATTTCGATTATTCTTCCTATCGGCCCCTTTTCTCAAAGCCTACAAATTGCTTGCCGACAAGTAAAGAAAATTTCAAATAATATTTTGCTTGCATAATAAACATATTTTTCAATTCATTTTATTATATTTTTAATCATCTTTTTTATCATATTCCAATATTGGCTCTCCTCTAGTGCTGATTCTAGTAACGACATAGCTACTGAGAATCTGTCTCCAGTATGACTTTCTTGTACCCTGCTTGCTCTGTAGGCGATTCTAAGTCCCAAGAGTATGGCCCTCCCTAGATTATGTTTTTGCAGCTCCATCTACATTCATCTTAATCCAGCCCTCCTGTGGTTTGTCCCAGCTGATGTATTTCGGCTGGCTCCTGTTCTCCGTGCGAGTATTGTTAAGCTCCTGAGCCTCTACTGCTTGCTGAATTAGCTGCTCCGGACGGGCTTTGAGCTTTCTGTCCAGCCTCTGATGAACCTTCTCATTCCTCGCTGTCCATGCCCAGTGCAATACCTCTTGGGAGGGCACGGGCCAGAGTTCGTTCTTGATCCTTCCTATGTCACTCTGCTTAGCGTTCCAATCCACCCATTGAATCAGGGACTTTGATTTGAAGTCTCTCCATCTTTCCCTTGAGACAAGTCCTCTCCGAATTTTGTTGATCCAATCACAGTCTCTCAATGCATGCAGTGCTGTTTCATTTCTTCTTCCACATACTTCACATTTTCTGGAAGGATGCAGATGTCTGTAATGTTTTTCAGCATTAGTGAGCAATCGTCCATGCCTCACTCTCAACAGCAGCAACTTCCATCTACTAGGGCCTTTAAAGGTTCCATATTCTTTCCCAGGCCATGTCTTTCTCCTTGTTGTTTTGCTAATTCCCATGCAAATCATAGGCTGATGATGTGATGAAATTCCCATTTGCCGCTGGACTCCAAGTGATTGTGCCTGGGTTATCCAGCTTCTTGTAGACTGCTGTTGCTCCAGTCAGACTCTGTGTATTCTGGTGCAGATATTTGCTAAGGGTACTCCAGACCCAACCCAATCTGGAGTTAGTCCAATACTTTCCCACTTTTTTGCTTAACTCTGACCCTTGTGCTTTGCTTCTCGTGTTTTGTCCCTATGTTTTGATCGTATGTAACCTCTTTCCACGCTTTTTTTTTTTACAAGTTTTTTCCTGCAATGGCGATTGAATTGACTTGGTTGGTTACATGTTATTTTTTTCCCTATGATTTGTGCTATTCATTTGTGATTTTTCTCTCTGTCTGTTTTCTTGACCTGATTGCCGGTTTTGTTTTTCAGTATTGTTCGTCTTCATCCCAATGGGAGCTTGCTGCTCTAAATTAGGATTTTGCTGGTGGCCTTCCAACCTCATGAAACTGCCAACGTCCCTTATTCCTCTGATGTTGGTAATTCTTAAAACTCTGTTAAATGTATAAAAATGTAATCTTTGTTCCCCTTTTTCTGATGTTTTTCCTTCCGGGGTTTCAGAGAAATGTGGAGAAAATGAGAGGATGAAACTGCCAGCATTTAAAGAATGCAGTTTAGATGAGTTGAAGGTGGCGACTTCAGGATTGTCAGTTGAAAACTTTTTATCAGAACATGGAGAGAAAGCTCCCAATGTTGTCTACAATTGGCAGCTTGAAGATGATGGCTCTTGGATTGCTGTCAAACGTTTCAATAAATCTGCTTGGCCGGATTCTCGGCAAATTCCTGATTATTATTATTACTTCTTTTCAGCAAGTCCCCAGCTATAGTGTTTCACAAATGTGATATTATCTTAGTTAGCCATGAGTATGGTAGATGTTATGCAGATTTAAGATTTGTTGTATGCAATTTGTAGGTTGATTAAGTGAGGAAACTTATTGTAGGCTGATGTGAATTGAAACCTTGATTATACTGTTGTTATACCTTTGTTTAAGGTCACATGGGATGAAGTATCTTGCTTCTACCAATAATATAAAGTCAATTTCATGTTTTTTTTTCTTGCTCACTTTGGCTCTTACTATTTTGCATTTTCTTGCTTACAGCCTTGTCAACTCTCCTCCTTCACTCTTCTTTTCTTTTCTTTTCTTTTCTTTTCTTTTTTTGTTTTCTATTGTTGAAAATGATCTGAGAGCATGAAAAGATAGCAAAATTGAACCCCTGATGATGCTTATAAGTTTTAAGTAGCAACATCATTGGGAAATTAATGGATCTCTTAATTAAACCATAATGCAACCTAACCTTGAAATTGCAATTGTAGATTGCAACCTGGATGAAGTCCTCTAAATTGCAAGTGTAGATTGCAACCTGGTTCTTTAATGAGAATAACACCTACTATTTTTTTTCACGTGATTACATATTTAGATGAAAGTTTGCTCTAATTTTGGTTCAATATTTTATTTTGGTTTATCTGTAACTAAATTCCATCAAAAACAAACAAATTTCATTAATGATCCATTTCGAATAGTACAAATTATTTTACTAAACTGGGCGTCTCCGTCCTTTATCCCATCCTGGTTATTATAAGAAAATGCCACAACTTGCTAGTGACGTGTGGGCCCTGATGAGCGTCAACTTCGTTCCGCGATCTGTATAGCATCTGATGTGGGGTCCTGATTAGGTAGGTGAATGTGCAAGAGATTAAATTAATCTGATTAATCTTCTTCACGAACTGTTGAACAATTTGAGCTTTTCGAACCTATTGAACCCTTGCTGTTGTTTGCTTCCTCGTTAGGCCCTTTTCTCACGTCGACCATTGACTTTGAACTTTGGAGTCTTCCAGTGTGTGTGTGCGTGTGTATATATATATATATAGTATTAGTTTCCTAAACAGAAGATAAATAAAATAGATGTAGTAGTAAGAAACTGAGAATCGGGGAACGGGATCGATCCAGAAGATATAGCAGTTTTCTCCTGTACAAAACTACAACTGGCAAAAATGGAAGCTCAAACTTCTCCCTCCCCTCCTTTTTCTACGGAAGGTTTGGGGCCTTGTCAACTATCATACTCCCATTCATTTAACAATTATCATTATCACCAGTGGGTTTTCTGGAGCACATGCGGCAATGACGAAGGACACTGCGGGAAGCCTCATCATCTCTCAGCCAGTAAGTATGTATGTATGGAGTTCTTTCATATATAATCTCTCATAGTGTAATATGTATGTGGATATTTTTGTTGGAGTAATTATCCTATGAGAGATTATTAAATTTGTTGGACTATTGAGGTAACTAATTATATGGATGTTAGAAAGATACAAAGGCTTGGGCCATCCAATTGGAGGGCGGCGGCGCTTAAAGCTCTTAAATTAATCTTTGGGAAAATTATACGTCATCAGCTGTGTAGATTGAGGTCGATCGGAAGGCTCTCTCAAAGTATAATTTGGAATTTTTGTAAACTGCAATTTGCTCAAAGTTTATGATGGATCATCATGAGTACATACACACATAACTTCCTTTCTTTGACGTGTTTGGTCTCGGCGAAAGCACGGGTCAATCAGTAGAGTACTCTGCAATAAATAAATAAATAATTGATACAAACAGTTCATATATACCCGTCGATGAAGATGATGATGATGATAAGCACCCTTTAATATTTTTTAATTGATTTTCCTATTGCAGCTGCTGACGGTGCCGTGATTAAGGACCAGATCATACGTCTTCTAGAACTTGTTTCGGAAACGTGTAGTTATTGGAAGTGTCTAGTTCAGTTTTGGGGTTTAGTGAAGAATGGGGACAAAACGTATTTGACAACTTGTGACCAGCCTTTTGCTCTCCAATACTACTGCTACAATGGTCCAGACGTCAAGAAACTATGTGAATATAGGAAGCACTGTTTGGGGTACTTATTACCCGTCGACGAAGAAGATGATGATGATAAGATTGGTCCCCCTGGTCGGGTGCTCCGCAGTGGGTCGCCTGAACATGCGGAGGATGTGGCAGATTACACTATTAGAGAGTATCCTCAACGTGATTATGCAGTCGGCTGTTTCCGGGGATACTGGGCGTTGCCAATCTATCATCATCCTACTCGACACCTCCCCATTGGTGTACTCGAAATTGTATCACCATATGGTGTTGCTGTCTTACATCGACGTCGGGTTTTGGAGAAGCTTCAGGTTGGACTTTTCTCTTTTTAAGTTGCTTAATTACTTCTTTCCTATTGCTGACAAGGACCTGGGGGTGGTGCTTAATTATCATTTATGAGTTATATAATTATTAGTATAATTTTTATCAATAAATTAGATAATATATATGAAATGGGTGCAGACTCCCTCCCTTATATATATATATTAAAAAAAGAGGAGGTTAGAGGACGAATCCCAGGCCGTAAATAATTATATCATCTGTTATCAAAAAAAAAAAAAAAGAGCCAATCTAATTCTAGTTGACATCATTTCATTTGTGTTTCTCTTTCGGATAATTACTCCCCCACCGACCAGAATTTTGATGAGAGTTACAAACTACATGTCTCGGCTTTACGGTCACTTCAGAGCATGCTTACTGTGATGACTGATAAAAAATAACTAATTAATTTATTAGTTGAACTATGTTAATTTATAGCATAACCAACCATTATTGTCTCCTTGTGTGTTATATAGTGCAAGATTTGTGGTAGCATGGCACTTGATAAGAATTTCGTGATAAATCTAACTTGAATAGGGGATGCTTGGCATGAATTTTGTATGTCTCCATGTCCTTTACAAATTTGGGGATAACTCGTGGCATCCAATTGTTAGGTTGGGGATAATTATGGTGACGGTCACCCTAATATTAATCTTCTCTTTTTTAGTTATTTTTTAAGTGACAAAAAAGTTGTTTCTAAAAAGTCTATGGTGTTTCAAGGAGGTTTTGGCTTTTCAGAACTTCTATACCATAATTAGTAGAGTAAACATACAAAGAGCTTGTCTTATTGGGATTTTTTTTTCGTTTTTGTTGTGGGTGCAAATCGGTTATTGTCAAACAGTCTTTAAAAGCCAAATCAAATACTTTGAAACTTGTAAATAATACCTTAATTTATTTACGGTGCATATATAATGTGTTTGCAGAATCTACCACGGGAGGTGAATCTGACGACTACTTGTGTAAGCCTCCCTGCAGAAGTAAATTCATGTGAGTACCTCTTAAGTATTTTTTTTTCCTCCTTTTATACTGCATAATCTTGGCTGAAGCTTTAGGCTATTCCTTCCATGCTAATACTTTTAAGCCATTCATCTACAGGTCAAGATGGAGAAATTGCTATAATTGACCAAGCATTGAGCAAGGTGAGGCAAATACGTGGACTGGGTTATGCTGATACTGAAACTTGGACTATTTCTGGAGAAATACTAAGTTCTCGTGAAGGTGTAGATTTTATTCGGAAGGGACAAGGGGTAGTTGGGAGAGCATTCTCATCCAAAAGTGCATGCTTTTGTAGGGATATAAGACAATTAAGCATAACAGACTACCCGTTGGTACCCATTGCACGATCCTACAAGTACTCTGCCTGTTTTGCAGTTTGTTTGCAGAGCCCTTGCCCAAAAAATTGCATTTACGTACTGGAGTTCTTTCTACATATGAATGAAAAAGATGAAGATGAAGAAGATCCTCGGACATTGTTGAACAGCCTAATGGAGACATTGAAAGAATGCCTCGGAATTTCTTTTAAGATTGCTTCAGGACAAGAATTGGGGCAGAAATTGACTGTTGAGGTTATAAAGGTCTCTCGAGAGGATGAATTTGGTTCTTTTGTAATCTGCAGTACTACTGTTATCGGAGGAGAAGGAATGACAAAGCTACAAATGGCTCCTTTTTCTGTGGAAGGTTTGGGGCCTTGTGAACTAATATCCTCCCATTCATTTAACAATTATTATCACCAGTGGGTTTTCTGGAGCACATGCGGCAATGACGAAGGAGGCTGCGGGAAGCCTCATCATCTCTCAGCCAGTAAGTATGTATGGAGTTCTTTCATATATAATCTCTCTTATATAATATGTATGTGGATATTTTGTTGGACTATTTATCGCAATTAAATTTGTCATAGCTATATATAGTCTGACTCTGATAAAACTCCTGTGGAATAAATTTGCATGAACAATTTAGAACAGAAAAAAAAATTAGTTTGATGAGAAATTAAACGGTTATATGGATGTTAGAAAGATACAAAGGCTTGGGCCATCCAATTGGAAGGTACAAAGGGGGCGGCGGCGCTTAGAGCTCTTCATATAGGTTTAGGTTGGAAGGCTCTGTCAAAGTATAATTTGGAATTTTTCTAAACTGCAATTTGCTCAAAAGCTTATGATGGATCATCATGAGTACATACAATAAATGATTGACTTTTTTTTTTTTTGGGGGTCTCGGTCAAAGCACTGGTCAATCAGTAGAGTTCTCTGCAATTAATTAAAAAAAAAATGATACAAACAGTTCATATATACTAGCAAGCACCCTTTAATATTTTTTATACTGATATTCCGATTGCAGCTGCGGACGGTGCCGTGTTCACGGACGACATCAAATGCTGTCTACAGCTTGTTATGGAAACATTAATACCGTGTCATTGTCTAGTTCAGTTTTGGGGTTTAGTGAAGACTCGGGACAAAACGTATTTGACAACTCGTGACCAGCCTTTTGCTCTCCATTACGGCCACTTCAATGGTGGAGACGCCAAGAAACTATGTGAATATAGGAAGCACTGTTTGGAGTACTTATTCCCGGTCGATGAAGATGATGATGATCATGAGATTGGTCCCCCTGGTCGGGTGTTCCGCAGTGGGTTGCCTGAATTTGCATGGCATGTGGCAGATTACACTATTAGAGAGTATCCTCAACGTGATTATGCGGTCGGCCGTGTCAAGGAATACTGGGCGTTGCCAATCTATCATCATCCTACTCAGCACCTCCCCATTGGGGTACTGGAAATTGTATCACCAAGTGATTTTAACGAATTACCTCGACGTTGGGTTCTGGAGAAGCTTCAGGTTCGACTTTTATCTTTTTAAGTTGTTTAATTACTTCTTTCCTATTGCTGACAAGGACCTGGGGGTGTTGTTTATCATTTATGAGTTATATAATTATTAGTATAATTTTTATAAAAAAATTAGCTAATATAGTATATGAAATGGGTACAGACAGTTGTGATAAAACAACCAATCTGACTCTAATTCATCATTTCGTTTGTGTTTCTCTTTCGGATAATTGCTCTTTCACCACCGACCATAATTTTCATTTTCATGAGAGTTACAAACGTACATGTCTCGGCTTTGCGGTCACTTCAGAGCATACTTACTGTGATGACTAATTTAAAGGTAAATAATTCATTTATTATTTGAACTAGGTAATGGATGCAGAGGGTAATTTATGACGTAACCAACCATTGTCTTGTGTGTTATATAGTGCAAGACCTGTGGTAGCATAACATTAATGATTTTAAGTTTGTAGTGAACTCAAGACCAAACAAAAATTTGGCACTTAATAGGAATTTCGTGATAAATCTAACTTAGAATAGGCGGGATGCTTGGCATGAATTTTGTATATCTCCACGTCCTATACAAATCTGGGATAGGTCACGGGTTTCCAATTGTTAGGCTGTGGTAGGAGAGATGCTTTTATAAATTAATTTAATGAGAGGGGTCCCTTTTCAATGTGTCAATAACCAATTTTTTAACTGCTTATAACTGCAAAACTATGGTGACTGTCACCTTAATATTAAATCTTCTCTTTTTAAGTTATTTTTAAAGCGAAAGATGTTGATGCTAAAAAATCTATGGCGTTTGAAGGAGGTTTTGGCTTTTCAGAACTTCTATACCAAAATTAGTTGACTACGCATTCAAAGAGCTTATTCTTTTTTTTTTTTGGGGTTGCAAATCCGTTGTTGTCAAACAGCTTTTAAATGCCGAAACAAACACTTTGAAACTTGTAAATAACAATTTAATTTATTTATGGCTCATGGATAATGTGTTTGCAGAATCTACCATGGGAGTTGAATCTGACAACTACTTGTGTAAGCCTCCCTGCAGAAGTAAATTCATGTGAGTACCTCTTAAGTATTTTTTTTTCCTCCTTTTATACTACATAATCTTGGCTGAAGCTTTAGGCTATTCCTTCCATGCTAATACTTTTAAGCCATTCATCTACAGGTCAAGATGGAGAAATTGCTAGAATTGAACAAGCACTGAACAAGGTGAGTGAAATGTGTGGACTGTATGATGCTGAAAGTTGGACTATTTCTGGAGAAATACTAAGTTCTCGTGAAGGTGTAGATTTTATTCGGAAGGGACAAGGGGTAGTTGGGAGAGCATTCTCATCCAAAAGTGCATGCTTTTGTAGGGATGTAAGACAGTTAAGCATAACAGAGTACCCGATGGTACCCAGGGCACGACACTTGAAGAGATCTGCCTGTTTTGCAGTTTGTTTGCAGAGCCCTTGCCCGAACAAGTGCATTTACGTATTGGAGTTCTTTTTACCTATGTATGAAGAAGTTGAAGATGAAGCAGACTATGGGGAAGATGAAGATGAAGATGAAGCAGACTATGGGGAAGATGAAGATGAAGATAAAGTAGACTATGGGGATCCTAGGACATTGTTGCACAGCCTAATGGAGACATTGAAAGAATGCCTGGGAAGTTCTTTTATGATTGCTTCAGGACAAGAATTGGGGCAGAAATTGACCGTTGAGGTTATAAAGATCTCTTCAAAGGATGAATATGATTCTTTTGAAATCTGCAATACTACCGGTATCGAATCTACACCTAGGCTTGGCGAAGTACGAGGAGAAGGAATGATGCAACTTGATTTCTCATCTCAGCAAGTTGATGCTGCAAATGGTATCCATGAACAGCAGAATGGAAGTGTTGGATCTACACCTAGGCTTGCAAAAGCACAAGGAGGAGAAGGAATGACGCAAGTTGATTTCTCACCTCAGCAAGTTGATACTACAAGTGCTTATATGAATGGTGTCCATGGGCAGCAGAGTGGAATTTCTGGATCTCCACCTAGAACAGAGCACACGCAAGAATTAACGGTAGGAGTTGATGTTGTACACAATTCTCTGAATGGCATTTATGAACAGAACAATGGAATTGTTGAAAGCCCACATAGACAGGAGCTCCCGCAGAACATAGAAAACATAGCGCATGATGAAGGAAATATGGAAATCGATGTGGCAAATCCTGAAAGAGGTGGTGCTAGTATAGAACCGAGTGACAGGGAAGTGATTAACATAAAAAAGCAAAAGTCAAGTTATACTTTAAAAAGCGAACTTGGAATTACTCGTGAGGTTCTTGAACAAAATTCTTGGAGGAATCTTAAGGATGCTGCAAAAGTTCTTCAAGGTAATTCTTAACTGTAGCTCCTCTCTAGATCAGAATTGAATTCAAATTTGGTTAACGTGTGTTGAATCTGTTGATTTTCTTCTTTCTTTTTGATACTTGCAGTTAGTCGATCTACATTGAAGCGTATATGTAGGGACTTCGGTATTAACAGATGGCCACCTCGTAAAGCAAGAAAGGTTAATCAAGCCTCTGCTGAACAGAGAGTTGTTCAGCCTTCTACTGAAAATACTGAAGAACGACACCGGCCAGACACCACAAGGCTAGGAGATGATAGTAGCATCTGGGTGAAAGCAGAATATCAAGGAGACACCATGAAGTTTAGACTTCCATTGTCAGCCCATAAATTCAACTTGGAGGAGAAAGTTGCACAACGATTGAATCTACCGATTGGAAGTTTTAAAATTCAGTATCAGGATGAGGAGAATGAATGGATTTGGATAGCCTGTGATGAAGATTTGAGTACCTGTACGAGCACGTTAAGCTCACTAGGTAGGACAACAATTAGAATGTTGGTCAGGTGATAGCATATTTATGAGCCTTTGTATAATTAATCTATTTTTTAAGCCTATGGTGCTCTAGTCTGCTGTAGCTTCCAAATACCTACATTTTAGGTTCATTGACTAGATAAATATGGCAGATGAAGAAGATGCCTCCCACACTTCAATGATCCTAGTGCGTTGTGTCCGGTCCACTCTATAGAACTTCTTTTACTTTGGTTTAAAAAAAAAAAAAGTGGACAATTTTGACTAAAAGTGCTTCAAATGAAAAAATGAACTGAAGTTAGATGAGGAAACCCTTTCCAAGGTGTGGCAACTAGATTATTATCATTATCACACTTGCCTCGTTTGAGTTAACATTTATTTATTTTTTACTCATCAGCCAATTAACCATTATTCTGGGATTGTAGTTGCTACATGTTCTCGAATTACTTAAATTTCAATTTGTTTTGTATGATTAAGTACCATTAATTTCTTTTATTATATTGATAAGATTGAGAAAAACTAAGTGAATGATTTCTAGGCTAGATAAAGAGTATCGGTAGAATAAAATGTTTCTTTTTCATTAAAATAAACATTTGAAATTAAAAATTTTACAGTACTTATGTTTCGGTGGGAAAAAAAAAACTTCCAGCAAAATTTTTTTTTGTTTTGTTTCATCACCCTAAATCGAATCCTTGGCTAAATTATATTTAAGATGGCTACTGGAAGTGCAGAAAAATTGGTTTTTTTTTTAACCTTTTGGGATCAACCTGGATTTTTTCTTTGTGTTAGTCATATTTGTAGTGTGTTGATGTCCGGAAATTTTGTGATTTGAGGGAATTTACTTAAAATTAACAAAAGTATATTGTTGAGGAGAATCTAAACAGGAGATAGCAATAGATATTGAAGAATTAAAATAGCTCAAAAAACTAGCAAAAAAGGAATAGAGAGTTGGGAGCTGTCTAAACTCTAAAGGATACATATATATATGTATAAACCTTATCCAGGGGAATTGTTGCAGGCAACAGTTAAAAAAAAATTGACATATACTAATGGATGTAACAATTTCAGAGACAAAACACAAATAATAAATATGCCAACATTCATAACAAAACTCAAATATAAATTTCAATATTGTTTATTTTTAAATAAGTCTACTTTTAAAAATGCATGTATGTGCAAAAAAAAACGAATGCTAAAATTGTTGGACCCATTTTCTCTTCTTTTTTTTCATACCGAGGGCCTGGGCTTCCTCGCTGAAAATTTGGAGCCCAAGACACACTACATCCTTACATTGTAGCCCACTTCCCATCAATTCCCATCCCATAATAAAAGAACAACGTTTAAGGCATCAAAACGAACGCAAACTTCTCCTTTGCAGCCGCCAAGTGGTAGTATGGGGAATAATTATAGTAAGAAGCAACTCGTTCTTATAATATAGTAGTTAAACTAGAGGTATTTTGGCTGTGCTTTGCCCTTAGAAGTTTAGTTAAACATAGAGCAATACATCTTTTTGGTAATATAGGAGAAAATTTGAGCATCAAAACAATTAAAATTTGCTACAAAGAGAAATTTCATTTATGAAGTTAGTCCCCTATTTATCGTGATTAAGACAAAGATTTTCAAACCGATACTATGTGTGCATAATAATACCCAAAAAAGGAGAGATAATAAGTACACTACATTGTCAATTTAATAGCAGCATAACTTTAATTGTGACTAAACCAAAACTAGTCATAATACTTTAGCAGTTTAATAATTAGAAAAAGTTTAGAAAGTCGCCAAGATCTGTCACAATTTTTAACATCAATAAAACATACAAACTTGCACATTTTTCTATCCTTTTCAAAACATACAAATGTACACATTGTTTTTTTTTTTTTTTTTTACACATTTTTTTTTTTTTTTGTCTTTTTTAGAGAAAAAGCAAGTTGTTAAGCCATCCATTTAAATCCTTTTTTTATAGCATTACAAATAGGTGATAACATTATCTGCCAAAAAGCTTGAGAATACAAATAGCAATATTAGATAAAAATATCAGCTGCCATGTTTGCAAATGTACATGTACAAATTCGAAACCAACCATTTGTTTGATCGCAAAAATATCTTCTTAATCAAGATTGAATTTTTTAACAATTTTTTTGTCAAATCACACTCTAGGCTAAAAGTCTCAGTTCTGACTTCCACCACCAATTGCAATTCTTAACAACAGTAATCAATTTCCATCACCAATTGCAATTCCTTAACAGCAGTAATCAATTCAGCTACTTGAGTTTATAAAAATTTATCAATTCCTTTAGTCAAATAGTCATGATATATCCAATTCTACATCTAGCTTATATTATCATCAGGGACAATGAAAACAATAAAAATACAAATTTATAGAACCAACTTAAGCAAATGATTTTAAAATCTAATTTTACACTTCTTTTCTTCTCAAACTTCATACCATGAAAATAAACCACCTATCATGGATACAAGTCAGTAACCCAAAATGAAGAGATTACATAAATATTTTATTCATATGCTAAATTGCTGCCCCAACTATTCCTTTACATATCATCCTTCTCATCTAATAAATAACCATTTTTAACTACTAAGAAACTTTAAATAAATCAAAGTATGGAAAATATAATTATCTATCTATAAATTAGGAGACTTTGATTAATTTTAAATTCAATAGACCTCTCTATTTACTTCCTAGTCATCATTCACTTTAGATCTTCACTTGTCAAATTCTCACTCCTCCATCCCAATACTATCAGCCTATTATCAAATAACAATTTTAATAAATAAGAACTAAAATTGGAATGAATATAAGTTGAGGAAAAATTGTTATCTTCCCTCAATAAAAATTGCTATCTTTCCTTATCCACTACAACAACAAAAACCATTCATTTAGTTGATTATGGAAAAATTGAAAAAAAAAATGCATCAACTAATTCGATAGAAAAACAAGTAGAGTAAACAATTAGGGTGAAGGAAAAAAAAGAGAAAAAAAAATGAAAAGAGTACATAGTGAAAATTGAGCATGCAAGTAATAGTGTGGATGAGGATGAGGGTTCTTGTGGTTGCCTTTTGCTAGAACAGAAAGAGGAAATGAGGGGGAAAAAAGCCAAAAGAAAAAGGAAAAAAAATAAAGATAGATTCCTCAAAGGATTAATGAGCCACATATCAAAGTAAATGGGAGCCACTTGGCAACCATAGAAACTGCTACAATAATTTCACTTCTTTCTTATATAATAGGTAGATATAAGATGAGGGACAAATAATGATAATTTTTTCATATTAATGTCACATATTACTATACTATATGACCAAAGTTAGCTGATTTGTACACACAAAATACTGTACTCTACATATTTATCCAAGGTAATATGGCTTACAAGGTTAGCTCAATATTTAAAATACAACAATATTAGTTGTTTTAGAATAATAATAATAACATTTTCAAATTGAGATATTTCAATTCAGTGGTTAAATGAAGCTTTGAATTTGTTTTGATAGGCTCGACTCATGGCTAAATCAAGTTAATTTGGAGAGGGAACGGAAAAGATGGATTGGATGATTTGAAAGAAATGAGTGTCAATGAGAGACCCCGGATGGAACCCTCTCACTTACACAAAAAAAAAATCAATTTAATTATCAAACAAACAAAACTTTCATCAGTTCATCAACTCAAAAATTTCAGCGTCAAAGTTTAAGACTTCTATTTTATAATTTTATTGTGGGCCTTGACGCTTAATATTCATTTTCTAAGGAAGCCAACCATATATTTGTTAAAGGGTATTCGGGACATGAGTTGTCCATAGAAAATGGAGGATTGGGTAAGTTTTGGGCTGCACGGTCCGGAACAGTAGTTAAATTAGTATTCGGTCTGGTCAAGGTGCGTACAAGAGAAAGAAGGGAAAAAACGAAGGAGGAGGAAAAGTGTGAAAAAAAAAAAAAAAAAGTTCTGGACTGGTGTGTATAAGAAATGGTCTGTTCAGGGGATTGGGCCATTTTGTATTGGCTGTTGATTTTGGTTGCTTCCTTGAAATTTTGCTTATTCTTTGAGTCAGTCCTTTCCTGTTGCCAACCATAGACTTATAACTTTAAAGTCTGCCAAGTGTACTATTTCAAAAGTTTTAATTTAAGCCCTTTGTCAACTTAAATATTTTGAAGATTAATACTTAATAATTTGAATCATAAAAACAGAAAAATATAAAATCTTATTACTATATTCAACTATTCCACCTTAATTCAACATAATACAAAAAGGTTTTAAATCTTGTACTTATGTTCAACCTGCTTGATTAGTATCCTGTTTCATATTCAATCTACTAGATTAGTAGTATTTTCTAGCCTAATCATTTTTATAACAAATATTTGTTACTTTACTTATCGAATTTGACTAGTATTCATAGTTTCATACATACATAAAGCGAGTTGTAAAAGGCTGAGATTTGGGAAACAGGATTGATCCAGAGGATTAGCAATTTTCTCTTGCGCAAATGGCAAAAGGATCCTCAAACCTCCCTCTCTCCCCCTTTTCCTACGGCAGGTTTGGGGCCTTGTGAACTATCGTGCTGCCATTTATCTGACGGAAAGGGTCAGCTCTGGGTTTTCTGGAGCACATGTAATGATGAAGTACACTGCGTCCAGCCTCCCATAGCCGGTAAGTATTTAACCTTTTTTTTTTTACACAGATTTCTCAGTCTGACTTTCATCCTCTCCTGTGGATGAAAGTCTAATTTTTTGTTTTTTGTTTTTTTTACATTAGATTTAAATTAGATTATATATGAAATGGGTGCAGACTCCCTTATATAAAAAATAGGAACTTAGAGGACGAATCCCTAAGTTCGTTTGTGATGACTAATTTAAAGATAACTAATTAATTTATTAATTGAACTAGGTAATGGATACAGGGGGCAATTTATAGCATAACCAACCATTGTCTTGTGTGTTATATGGTGCAAGATTTTGTGGTAGCATAACATTCGTGATTTAAGTTTCTAGTGAACTCAAGACCAAACACAAATTGGCACTTAATAAGATTTCGTGATAAATCTAATCTAACTTAGAATAGGGGAGATGCTTGGCATGAATTTTGTACATCTTCATGTCCTTTACAAATTTGGAGATAGATCGCGGTTTCCAGTTGTTAGGTGGCAATAGGAGGGGTGCTTTTTATAAATTAATATAATGGAAGGTCTCTTTTGCAATCTATCAACAACTAATTTCCCAATTGCTTATAACTGTGAAAACGATCACGCCAATATTAATATTCTCTTTTTAAGTTATTTTTTAAGCAAAATAAGTTGATTCTAAAAAAATCTATGGCGTTTGAAAGAGGTTTTGACTTTTTGAAACTTCTATACCAAAATTAGTTGACTAAGCATACAAAGAGCTCATCTTATTATTTCTTTTTCTTTTTTTTGGGTCAAAATCCTTTGTTGTTAAACAGCTTTTAAAATTCAAAACAAACACTTTGAAACTTGTAAATAACACTTTAATTTATTTATGACTCATGGATAATGTGTTTGCCAGAATCTATTACGGGAGATGAATCTGACAACTACTTGTATAAACCTCGCACAAGTAAATTCATGTGAGTACATCTTAAGTATTTTCTTTTCTCCTTTTACACCGCATAATCTTGGCTTAAGCTTTAGGCTATTCATTCCATGCCAATACTTTTAAGCCATTCATCTACAGGTCAAGATGGAGAAATTGCTAAAATTGATGAAGCATTGAGCGAGGTGACTGCAATATGTGGACTGGATGATACTGAAACTTGGATTACTTCTGGAGAAATGCTAAGTTCTCATGGTGGCGTAGATTTTATTCACAAGGGACAAGGGGTAGTCGGGAGAGCATTCTCATCCAAAAGTGCATGCTTTTGTAGGGATATAAAACAATTATGCATAACAGTGCTTAATTTGTAGGGAATATGGTATTTACAGATGGCCCCTCGTAAAACAAGGAAGGTTAATCAAGCATTTGTTGTACAGAAAATTGTTCAACCTTCTACTAAAGACACTCTTGAACACCACCAGTCAGATGCAACAAGGCTAGAAGATGATAATGGCATGTGGGTGAAGGTAAAATATCAAGGGCGCATGGTAAAGTTCAAACTTCCATTTTCTGCCCATAAAATCGATTTGGAGGAGAAGGTAGCACAGCGACTGAATCTAGCTATGGGAAGTTTTATAATTGAGTATCAAGATGAAGATAACGATCGGATATGGATAACCTGTGATGAAGATCTGAGAACGTCTATGAGCACACTAAGCTCACTAGGTAGGACTACTATCCAAATGTTGGTCAATTGATCGCACATTTATGAAACTTTGCATAATAAATTTGTTTCTGAGCATCACATTTTCATTCAATACTTTTTCCATGAAGAAGTATGCTCTGCTGCAGGATAGACCCTTGGATAGCAGAATGGTTACATGATATCTCTAATATGCAGAGTTTGTTTTGCATGTGCTCCTTTTGCTTGGGTAGGGAAGAAAATATGATAGATAGCAGAAAACTTAGTGCTGATGCCTTAGGCATTATTGTGGACGAGGAAAGGAATTTTCCTCAGTGTCTTTGAACACTTTTTGTATAGTTCTCTTAAGCCGCTAGCACATGTATTTTCTTTACTATAATGAAATTCTCCTATAGTTTCGACAAAAAAAAAGTATGCTCTGCTGCAAAGCATGCCAAAATACAGGCCTAGTCCCTACATAGCAGCACGTTTTAGTTTCATTGACTGGAAAAATATGGTAGATATGAAGATGATTTTATCTCCCACACTTCAATGATCTCAGTGCATTGTTTCCACTATCTCGGACTTCTGTTACTTGGGATAAAACGACATAATTTTGACTAAAAAGGCTTCAAATGAAAAAATAAACTAAAGTGACTTATTAAGGAAACCTTTTCCAAGGTGTAGCAGCTGAATTACTATTATTGTTATTGCACTCGCCTCAATTGAGTTAAAAGATATTTATGCCTTGGTTATTAGTCAATGAAACCTTCAATTTTAGATGGTAGTTTTTACGTGTTCTCGAATGACTTGAATTTCAATTTTTGTGTTGTATGACTAAGTGCAATGAATTTCTTTTGTTAATGATTGAGAAAAACTGCTGTGCAAATGATTTCTAGACTAGATAACGAACGTCAATAGCCACCATGCATCAAATTCACCATAAACACTGCAAAATTTGTCCTTAAAAGATGGTTACCGGAAGTTCAAATCAGCTAATTCAGCTGAATTTCTTTTACTTTTTGATTTCATTGGAAATGCCAAACAAATTACAGCAGAGCGTAACCAAAGGTAGATAACCTGCTACGAGTGCTCGCTCTACATCACAGGAAAAACACAAGCAATGGCTCAAGCTGTCCAAAAAGACGGCCACTGAACACCAATTGAATTGCCTTGGCTAGACCAGGACTTTTTTAAAAAAAAAAATTACAATATGTTGCATATGGTCCCAAGATTTTTATTTTAATTTTAGACTCCCCATATACTTTAGATAGCACAATTTTAACCTTAATTGACAATACAATTATATTGATTACGCATGAGTTACATTATCTATTATATTAATTACATATGAGTTACATTGTTTATTACTCTATATGTGAATTGCAATTTTAAAAAATATTAGCGTAAAATATAAAAAAGCTTCTTAAGGTTAAGCGAACATACAGATAAATCCCCTATAATTTCAAAACATACACTCCAATGCCTTATGTTTTGAACTAATTTAAAAGAATGACGGAAATCATCAAATTAACATGTTTGAAGTACACGTGTTTCTTTTGCGAGTGTTTGTATTGGAAACAAATAAATTTTCAATTAATATATCTATTGTATTTTTAGAGTTAAAATACAGAATAGCCTCCTATGGTTAAACAAACCTATAGAAAAAGTTCTTTATGATTTCAAATCATACAATCCAATATCTTGTGGTTTGAACTAATGTGAAAAATTGACAAAAATCATTTAAATTAACAAGTTTGAGGTTGATTGACATGGAAAATGATTCATTAAATCAAATTTTTAGCTGATATACCTATTAAAACCCTTAGAACTCATAAATTTCAAATAAAAATCCAAAACTCCCAAATACAACTCCTCTTATTTCTATACATAAAATAAATAAATAAAAATTTTCAAATAAAACTCACCTTATTTCTATACACAAAATAAATAAATAAGAACTTCCAAATATAACTTTCCTTATCCCTATGCACAAAATAAACAAATAAAAGCAACATGTAACCATAGGGGACTTTTCCGTAGGTTGGCTTAACCATTGGGGATTTTTCCCTAGTTTTGCTTAATAGGATGGTTGTAAGAAGATTTTTTATTACTTATATATTAGGGTAATTGTGTCATTTTATCATTTTCCGTTAGTTTTAACGATTTTCATTACTGTTTGAAATTAGTTCAAATCGTAAGAACCCGAAATGTATGATTTAAAACTATAAGGAGCTTTTTCATACCTTAGTTTAACCACATGGGACCTTTTCATATTTTACCCAAATTATTGAGTATTACAGGATCTATCGTTCCTAGTGTTCCTACGATAAAATGAGGATCTTAAATAAGATCCCATTTTTGAAAACCTTGATGCATGCTAGAAACTGAGGACTTGTACCACTAGGACTTGTACCACTACTACCTATATTCATCACCATTAATCCCAATTAATCCGCCATGAACTAGATTTCCTTTTTCATTCATCAATCCATAATCATCAGCTCCATCTTTCACAAAACATTCCCCTTTTTCAATCCATCAGCCATTACCCATTACTGTTAGCCAAAATAATAATAATAATAATAATAATAATAGGAAAAAAAAAGAACGGACGGGAAACAGAGGAGGAGCCGCTGCCACTGCTGGGTCGTCGGAGGTTATCCAAGTCGTCGTTTAAAATGCACTGTGAGCTCTTCTTTCCTTTCCAACTTTAATCTCAATTTGACTCTTTTTTCTATCTGCACTTATTTGCAATTTTCATGGCTGAGTATACTCTTTGGCTTTCTTGGACTGAAATCGTATTTTGATTACAAGTTTTGGGTCTCTCTCGTTGGAATTGTATGAGATCTTTAGAATTTTCGTATGCCCATCTACTGTTTGAAGAAATGCCTAAACGAGAACTTGAAGTAAAGAGACAAATCTCTTGTATCTGTGCGCATTGGGCGGAGCTCCGATCAATCCAACGCTGATCGGAGCCCGTGACTTCGCCAGAAAGCGATCAAAGACCCGGAGATTTTTTGTTTGGATTTTCTTCTACATTTTCCTTTTGTTCTATTTTTGGCTGGCCAATGGAAATTGGTGTGTGCATTGTGCGTTCGGGCGTGAGAGAGAGAGAGTGCGAAGCTCCGGCAAGTCCAATGCTCGCCGGAGATGATGATTTCTAGTTTCCGGTGAAAGTTCCGTTGAAGAAACAAGAACGCAGGTTACGCAGCAGTAGGGACATATTGTCTCAATGGAGAAGATGACACATTTGTGATTTCACCCCAAATTTTACAATCTTTCAGATTTACCACCGAACTTGTTTTAGGTAGTTTTAAGTAAGTCCTAAGACTAGATTAGTCAACTTTTGCTTCATTAGTCTATCTATTTGTCAATTCTTATTGTAATTAATTTATTTTCTCTTTTTAGAATCGATGTAACACATATGGGACATAGGAGCAATTGAATCTTGCAATTTTCTTTTTCTTTTATTCTTTTATATTTTTCCTTAATTACTTTTTATTTCGTTGCGTGCGTTCGAGTGGGCAGAGCGCGCGTTGTTTCGTGGCTTTTCCGGCTTTCATTTTATTTCAGTCTTTTGTGTTATGCAATTTTTTTATTTGTTTGGGTATTTTGTGTTAATTAAGTACATATTATGTGTTTAGCAATAGATTGACTCATTGTTTTGCCTTAAAATTGAAAGAACAAAATTAAACTTGCAATCGGTTTTGTTAGGTGTAGGGGTTCTTGAGAATAAAACTTCGACCTTTTCTCCTTACAAATTTAGCTTTCGAACTTAGGGCCTGTTTGGAAGCTAGTTTTTTGGTCAAGTTTTTTACCTACAAGTTTTTTAACAATTTTTACTACAGGAATCTAAAAAACTTCTCAAAATTTTTTACCTACACACTTCAAAATACACAAAACACACACAAATTCCTCCACCATCCCAACCCAATACACAAAACACACATAAAAAAAATTCCCTTCCCTTTGGCTTTCTTCTTCTTCTACCATCCCAACCCAGTCCACCACTTCCGTCGCCGACCATCACCACCTCCGGCGCCATTTTCTTTTTCTTTTTTTTTGCCTTTCTCCCTCTCCCTGCCATCCTCCTCCTTTACCCAATTTGACTGCCTTCCTCTTTTTTTTTTGCGTGTCCCCCGCAACCCTCCCCCTCCCGCGACCAGATCTGGTCCCGTGACCAAATCGCAAAAGTGAAGGGGAGGGGGGCTGCGATCTGGTCGCGCGACCAGATCGCAGCTAAGGGAGGGTGATGGGGCTGCTAAGGGTGACGGGGATGGGTGAGGGGAGGAGAAAAGGGGGTGGCGGGCAGAGGGGGTTGGCGGGGCAGAGGGAGAAGAGGGGCGGCGGGGGAGAGGGGAGGAGAAGGGGTGACAGGCAGAGGAGACGGGAGAGGAAAAGGGGTGGCGGGGAAGAGGGGGGGAATATGGGTGGCGGGTGGCGGGGAGAGTGGAGGAAAAGGGGTGGCGAGCAGAGAGGGTGGCGGTGGAGGGAGAAGAGGAGTGGTAGGGGAAGGAAGGGGAAGGGGAGAGGGAGGGTGACGGCAGAGGGAGGGGGAGGGGTAGGGGGTGTTGCGTTGCTGCGGGAAGGGGGGCTGGTAACGGGGAAAGGGGAGAGGGAAGGAAGAAGAAGAAAAAGAGAGGAAAGAAAAGAAAAAGAAAAGAAAGAAAAAGAAAAAAAAAAGTTTTTCCCCTTTCACATTACAAAAAACTTCTACAAAAAAATTTTTCACCTTACAAAATTTCTACACAAATTTTTTCAAAAACTTTTACAGTGTACTATAGTAAAGTTTTAGACAAACTCCCAAAAAACTCAAGTTCCAAACAGACCCTTATTTCTCTGATTTCGAAAGACATGGAATTGTCTAATTAAAGGATTTTAATTTGTGTTTTAAAGATCAAAAATTACTTTTAGGTGATTCGGTATAACTAAATCCAATATCGAGTGACAATTCAAAATTTTTGAAAAATCCTTTTTCTAGACTTTAGTGGGCCTAAATCTGTGGTTTTGTTAAGTTCTATTGCGGGTTTTTTTTTTTTTTTTTTTTGTTTTGGAAATAATGTCGGGGACAGCTTCAACCATTAGAGCCATGTGAAGGCTTTGTACTTGTACCATTTGGGTTCTAGCTTTTGCTTGCTTCAATGATATTTCGATTATTCTTCCTATCGGCCCCTTTTCTCAAAGCCTACAAATTGCTTACTGCAAGTAAAGACAATTGTATGTGCAAAGCAAAAAGATAATAATTCCCTCAATGTAGGGGTTCTGTCTAATAATCTTTTTTCATTCTTTTCTTTCTTCTTTTTCGCCTTTTCTTTATTATCTTTACATCTTCTTTTCCTCGTCTTCTAATCCTAATACTATGTATCAACTTCAAGAGTAATCTGTTTAAAAAATTCCTTGTATGGTCAAATAACTTTCTTACCAAAAATGTTTGGTCATCATTAGTTAGCACAAGATAATAAATAGCATTCGTTAACAATTTCAAGTATTTTCTATTGATATTAATTTCTTCTTGTGCATCAATTTTTATTAAAAAATAGAAATTATGAAAATAATTTTACTAAACATAAACTTTTTAGTTTATAAAATTTGATAATAATTAGATATATTAAATAACAAAATAACAGTGTGTATATTTGAAATTCAAAAGAAATTTTAATAAGAATAAAGAAGAAATGAATAAGAAAAATGGAAAGATAATTATAAAATTACTTATGCTCTATGTGTAATATCTAATTTTGATGCTTAATGAGAAATTGTTAGTAAAACTATCAAGCGTTTGAATTATCTTTCATAAATGTACATTACCATTCACAAGTCCAGGAATTGCCCCGCAACAGACACCAAAGCTCTTTAAGAGTCTCTGGTGGGTTCCTGTACATAGTCAGACCAAAATGCAAACTTCTTCCTAACTTTGCAAGGCGATCAGCACAAACATTCCTCTCTCGCCATGTTTGTTCTATTCTACATTCCCAATCGCAGCTCAGCATACCTCTGATCTCAGTGATCATATTCCAATATTGGCTCTCCTCTAGTGCTGATTCTAGTAACGACATAGCTACTGAGAATCTGTCTCCAGTATGACATAGCTATTGGTTCAATATTTTATTTTGGGTTTATCTGTAACTAAATTCCATCAAAAACAAACAAATTTCATTGATGATCCATTTTGAATTAGTACAAATTATTTTACTAAACTGGGCACCTCCGTCCTAGTTATTATAAGAAAATGCCACAACTTGCTAGTGACGTATGGGCCCTGATGAGCATCACCTTCGTTCCTCGATCTGTACAGCATCTGATGTGGGGTCCTGATTAGGTGAAAGTGCAATAGATTAATCTTTACCCATAAACGACAGCTAACTTCTTCATTAACTGTTGAACCTGGGCTCCGTCCTCTAAGCTCATCTTTTGGTTCCCTTGGTCGCTTTTCGAACCTATTGAACCCTTGGTCGCTGTTGTTTGGTTCCTCGTCATTTCGCTTGTTTGTACTTCTTCCTGTTAGTCCCTTTTCTCTTGTCGACCATTGACCTTGAAGTCTTCGAGTGTGTGTATATATAACAGACACAGTATTAGTTTCCTAACACACACAGTAGTGTTAGTTTCCTAAGGAACTGAGAATCGGGGAACTACAAATGGCAATAATGGAAGCTCAAACTTCTCCCTCCCCTCCTTTTTCTACGGAAGGTTTGGGGCCTTGTGAACTATCATACTCCCATTCATTTAACGCTTATAATGAGCACAACTGGGTTTTCTGGAGCACATGCGGCAATGACGAAGGAGGCTGCGGGAAGCCTCATCATCTCTCAGCCAGTAAGTATGTATGGAGTTCTTTCATATATAATCTCTCATAGTGTAATATGTATGTGGATATTTTTGTTGGAGTAATTATCCTATGAGAGATTATTAAATTTGTTGGACTATTGAGGTAACTAATTATATGGATGTTAGAAAGATACAAAGGCTTGGGCCATCCAATTGGAAGGTACAAAGGGGGCGGCGCTTAGAGCTCTTCATATAGGTTTAGGTTGGATATATCATCAGATGTGCTGATTGAGTTTGGAAGGCTCTCTCAAAGTATAATTTGGAATTTTTCTAAACTGCAATTTGCTCAAAAGTTTATGATGGATCATCATGAGTACATACACACATAACTTCCTTTCTTTCACTTGTTTGGTCTCGGCGAAAGCACTGGTCAATCTGCAGAGTACTCTGCAATTAATAACTAAATAAATGAAACAAACAGTTCATATATTTTTTATATATGATTTTCCTATTTCAGCTGCTGACGGTGCCGTGATTAAGGACCAGATCAAATGGGTTCTACAACTTGTTATGGAAGCAATATCGTGGTGGCGGTGTCTAGTTCAGTTTTGGGGTTTGGTGAAGATTGGGGACAAAACGTGTTTGACAACTCGTGACCAGCCTTTTGCTCTCCAATACTACCACTGCAATGTGACCAGCCTTTTGAAACCATGTGAATATAGGAAGCACTGCTTGGCGTACTTAATACCCGTCGATGGTGAGATTATAATTGGTCCCCTTGGTCGGGTGTTCCGCAGTGGGTTGCCTGAGCGTGTATGGAATGTGCGTGATTACACTATTAGAGAGTATCCTCAACGTGATTATGCGGTCAGCCGTGTCGAGGAATACTGGGTGTTGCCAATCTATCATCATCCTACTCAGCACCTCCCCATTGGTATACTGGAAATTGTTTCGCCATGTACTCTTACCAGATTACCTCGACGTCGGGTTCTGGAGAAGCTTGAGGTTTGACCTTTCTCTTTTTAAGTTGCTTAATTACTTCTTTCCTATTGCTGACAAGGACCTGGGGGTGGTGTTGTTTATCATTTATGAGTTATATAATTATTAGTATAATTTTTATCAATAAATTAGATAATATATATGAAATGGGTGCAGACTCCCTCCCATATCCTTATACTATATAAGAATGAGTTAAGGGCAAAGATTTCAACCGCAAGAGTGGGGCTATTTTGGGAATATGTGAGTATTTGAAGTACAATTGGAGTATTGAATATGAATCATTATAACTAATTTGGTTTTTTTTTTATAATTACTTGTGTTTTAGTGGAATTACATAAAAATCCTTTTAATCATTTAATTGGATTAACAACCAAGTCTATTAATTTCTTAAAGTCATCCTTATCAGTTATTTGCAAACTTATGATATATATAGATGTTAAGACACAATTAATACTGATTAATAGATAAGTTTGATTTCTCGGCCGTTACTATAAGGAATGAGTTAAGGGCAAAGATTTCAACCGCAAGGGTGGGGCTATTTTGGGAATATGAGAGTATTTGAAGTGCAATTGGAGTATTGAATATGAATCATTATAACTAATTTGGTTTTTTTTATAATTACTTGTGTTTTAGTGGAATTACATAAAAATCCTTTTAATCATTTAATTGGATTAACATCCAAGTCTATTAATTTCTTAAAGCCATTCTTATCAGTTATTTGCAAACTTATGATATATAGATGCTAAGACACAATTAATACTGATTAGTAGAGAAGTTTGGTTTCTTGGCCGTTAACCCCCATCTATTCAAATCCATTTCATTTACTTATAACTTTGTTTCACTACAATTATGTAGTCTATTGAATTCAGATGTTGCTATATTAGTTACTCCTCTTTCCCATTTTGCAACATCTTTTTCAATAGGTATGTTTTCTTTAGCTAATCTACTTTTTTTGTTGTAAAAAATCTGTAATCTTGCAAGTTGTATGTGCAATAATTTTTTTAAATTTTTAATTCAATTGCCCATGTTAGATAGGCTTGATAGGGAGGAAATCACATTTGTTAATTGTTATTTGTGGTTTAGAATAAGTTTATCATCATAAATTTTTTCATTTATAGATTGCATCTACTTCTTTTGTTGTTTTAACTATTAGTTACGGTAATTTTCAAATTGTTTGCTACTTTATTGATGATTCCATTTAGGCAATTTTTTACTTCATTTGATTTGTCAATATGTTTAACTATCTACTTAAAACTATTTGGCTGCAAATCTAAAGTATGTACTTCATTACTTTTAATTGTTTTCTTGAATTGAGTGGATTAAGATGTTTTAGTACTTTTTTGAGGTAATTATTCATCTAGATTAGCATGTTAGTTATTTTATATATTTGCAACTAGGTCAAAAACTGATGTTTTATGATTGTAACCCCTACCGAGAAGGAGATGCTTTGCTATATGTCCTAAATCATACAATAAATCATAATTGATTGATCGGTCAATGTGAATGTTTCATGATGATATGTCCTTGGAATCAATATAAATCAAAGAATTTGGCTTGCAAGAACTGAAATTCCACTAGCAATGATTTCTTCAAGTATGCTAATTGTTCAAATCTCACTTATATGACAAGATAATGAGGTGGATTGCCCTCGTATCAAAATCAAATTCAAACTAAACAACAAATTTTAATATCCCTAAAGTGCATGAGCAGATATAAGTAAATCTTTTATTCTATTAGATTAGACGCAAAGTGGTTAATCGTGTTTTATAATTATATTTCATTGCATATTATATATTTTTACTCAATATGTAATTTATGATTTTTCTGTTTAATATCACATAATAAAATTGTCATACTTCAATTCTTATACTACAAAATACTAAATAATAATTATTAACTATCTTAATTATAGGTATTAAACTCCCGTGCATGGCGCGGGCTTTTTCCCCTAGTATATATATATATATATAAAGATGAGCTTAGAGGACGGATCCCAGGTCGTAAATAATTCGTTTGTGATGACTAATGTAAAGATAACTAATTAATTTATTATTTGAACTAGGTGATGGACACAGGGGGTAATTTATAACATAACCAACCATTGTCACCTTGTGTGTTATATAGTGCAAGATTTGTGGTAGCATGGCACTTAATAAGAATTTCGTGATAAATCTAACTAACTTGAATAGGAGGGATGCTTGGCATGAATTTTGTATGTCTCCATGTCCTTTACAAATTTGGGGATAAATAGTGGTTTCCAGAGGTCATGGGTTTCTAATTGTTAGGTGGTAGGAGAGATGCTTTTATAAATTAATCAAATGAGAGATCTCTTTTCAATGTATCAATAACCAATTTTTTTACTGCTTATAACTGCAAAAACTACGGTGACTATCACCTTCATATTAATCTTCTCTTTTTCAGTTATTTTTTAACCGAAAGATGTTGATTCTAAAAAATCTATGGCGTTTGAAGGAGGTTTTGGCTTTTCGGAACTTCTATACCAAAATTAGTTGACTAAGCATTCAAAGAGGTTATCCTTTTTTTTTCGGAGTGCAAATATGTTGTTGTCAAACAGCTTTTAAAAGCCAAAGCAAACACTTTGAAACCTGTAAATAACACTTTAATTTATTCATGGCCCATGGATAATGTGTTTGCAGTGTCCACCACCGGAGGTGAATCTGACGACTACTTGTGTAAGCCCCCCTGCAGAAGTAAATTCATGTGAGTACCTCTTAAGTATTTTTTTTCCTCCTTTTATACTACATAATCTTGGCTGAAGCTTTAGGGTAATACTTTTAAGCCATTCATCTACAGGTCAAGATGGAGAAATTGCTATAATTGACGAAGCATTGAGCAAGGTGAGGCAAATACGTGGACTGAGTTATGATGCTACTGAAACTTGGACTATTTCTGGAGAAATCCTAAGTCATCATCGTGGCGTAGATTTTATTCGGAAGGGACAAGGGGTAGTTGGGAGAGCATTCTCATCCAAAAGTGCATGCTTTTGTAGGGATGTAGGACAATTAAGCATAACAGAGTACCCGTTGGTACCCAATGCACGACACAATGGGGACTCTGCCTGTTTTGCAGTTTGTTTGCAGAGCTCTTGCCCAAACAATTGCATTTACGTACTGGAGTTCTTTTTACCTACAAATGAAGAAGATGAAGATGAAGATGAAGCAGACACTAGGGATCCTAGGACATTGTTGAACAGCATAATGGAGACATTGAAAGAACACCTCGGAAGTTCTTTTAAGATTGCTTCAGGACAAGAATTGGGGCAGAAATTGACTGTTGAGGTTATAAAGGTCTCTCCAGAGGATGAATATTCTTTTGAAATCTGCAGTACTACTGGCACCGAATCTCAACCTAGGCTTGAAGAAGCACAAGGAGGAGACGGAATGATGCAACTCGATTTCTCATCTCAACAAGTTGATACTGCAAATGCTTATATAAATGTACAGCAGACTGGGATTTTTGGATCTCCACCTAGACCAGAGCACGAGCAGGGCCTTGTCAACATATCATATCAAGAATTAAATCTTGCAGCAGTTGATGTTGCGCACAATTCTACGAATGGTATTTATGAACAGCAAAATGGAATTGTTAGATCTCCAAGTACAACTGGACAGGAGCTCGTGCAAAACATGGTCAGCATAGAACATGATGAACCAATTGTGGAAGATCCTCAAAGAGATGGTGCTAGTATAGAACAGAGGGACAATGAAGTGACTAATTTAAAAGTGCCAAAGCCTAGTTGTACTTTAAAAAGCGACCTTGGAATTACTCGTGAGGTTCTTGAACAAAATTCCACGAGGAAACTTGAAGATGCTGCAAAACATATTGGAGGTAATTCTTAACTGTAGCACTTCTCTAGATCAGAATTGTATTCAAATGTTGTAAAGGCTTTTTCCTTAACTGAAGTTTTCCTTTTTGAAATCTGCAGTTAGTCGATCTACATTGAAGCGTATATGTAGGGAGTACGGTATTAAGAGATGGCCACCTCGTAAAGCAAGAAAGGTTAGTCAAGCATTTGCTGTACAGAAAACTGTTCAACCTTCTACGGAAGATACTCATGAACACCACCGGTCAGATGCAACGAGGGTAGAAGATGATAATGGCATGTGGGTGAAGGCAGAATATCAAGGGCGCATGATAAAGTTCAGACTTCCATTTTCTGCCCGTAAAATCGATTTGGAGGAAAACGTAGTACAGCGACTGAATGTAGCCATGGGGAGTTTTATAATTGAGTATCAGGATGAAGATGATGATCGGATATGGATAACCTGTGATGGAGATCTGAGAACGTCTATGAGCACATTGAGCTCATTAGGTAGGACTACAATCAAAATGTATATTGTTGAGGACAGTCCAAGTAAGAGAGATCAATAGATTTTTAAGAATTATATACTGAAAAGTCGAGCAGGAGGGGAAAGGAGAGTTAGGAGCTCGGAAGGGAGCAATATTGATATCAATATTATACTTTTTTTGTATCCATATTAAATATTACTGCACTGCATGGCTAAAGTCAATTGATTTTAACATAGAGTACGCTGAACTTTGGATATATAACCAAGTTAATATTTTATTTTATTTTAGAATGACAATAGCGTTTTCAAATTGGGATATTTCAATTGGGTGGCTAAATCAAGTTGATTATCAAACAAACAAAACTTTCATCAGCTTAAGCTTTTGAGCCTTCAAGTTTAAGACTTCCACTTCCAATTTTATTATTGGCCTTAAGGCTCAGTTGCAAC
Organism: Coffea eugenioides; assembly: GCF_003713205.1. Taxonomy (NCBI): domain Eukaryota; kingdom Viridiplantae; phylum Streptophyta; class Magnoliopsida; order Gentianales; family Rubiaceae; genus Coffea; species Coffea eugenioides. The sequence continues at coordinate 48,031,185 of NC_040040.1, forward strand.
CGGCAAGTTTTGGGCTTTATGGTCAAAGGTGGGGGTCCAGCAAGGAGCTTAAGTGGGTTGTTGGTAGTCAGGTGTCTAATATGGGGGGAAAAAATTGGACAAAAAATTGGAAAGCCATTAGCAAACGATTAAGGAAACAAAATTCTTGTCATCGGATTGTAGTTCTTTATGCACCAACAACCCCCCCCCCCCCCCCCTCCCCCCCAAAAAAAAAAGAAGGAAGAAGAATAACCTGTAGTTGGCAGAAAGGGGGAACAAGAATAACAGAATACTAGCAGGCTACAAACAAGTTATCTATTAATTAATGGTCATCTATTAATTATCTCCACAGCCTCGTATTCATTTTCATTCTTTTCACCAGTCTAGCAAGTTATCTCCACAGCTTATATGCCGTTGACAATGATGGGTACAAAGCAGATGCAGAATTACTAGCTAGTCCAGAAGAATGAAAGGTCTATGCACGTTTGTGTCCTTTTGTATATTCAGCAGTCGCTAATGGAAGACCAAAACTTGTGCATGGAGCAAAGAAAGGAAAAAGTGTAATAAATTAAAGCATCTGCTGCACATTCTTGTCTCAAGGGAAATTAAAAAAAAAAAAAAACAAATGGAATTTAATCAAGAAATTGGTTGTTTTGGGTCCCAAAGCCCCAAAAACTCGTGGTTATAACTTATGACTGGTTGTTGTGTATGGATCTAGATTTAGATGCCTTCAATTCGGAGATTTTTTTTCCCCATTCATTGATCATTGGTTAGCAATCACTAGTCACTTTTTCACGTACCTGCTCGATTACAAGAACGAAAAGGACTATACATTCTTTTATGCGTACATGTTCTAGGAGCTATGCTAACTATATGTGTATGATGTGCTGATACTTTATGTGGCAGAAATTTTCAAATTTTCGTTAGCATTTTTGTCAAAGGATGTAAACTCCAAATGTTAAAGATTCATAATTGGCTTAAACAATAATTGATGTGCTTAGAATTGGAGCTTTTCAGAAAAGAAATTATACAATTCATAGCGTACTGTTTTTTAATTATTGGAACACGTAGGATTTCAAGACGGAGCGATACTTTCTTTTGCCATTGAGAAAACAGTTCTAAAACAGCCATTAAAAGGAGACATAATAACTAAATGATAAAGGAAAATACTAGAGAAAATGCATTACCAGAAAACAAACAATATAAAAAATCGATCTCTTCTGGTAATTTTTTGTTAGATTTTTTACCGGACAAAAGGTATACAAGAAAATTGGTAAAATTGTTCCTTGTGTGTTGTTATCCCACCTTGTGTACTTCATTGTTTAGAAAAAAAAAATGAAAACAAAGATAAAAAGAAGGAAGAGAAACACATTGCTGAAACTGCCAAAAAAATTTTCTTCTTCAAGTTCTTAATTTAGTCCTCATAGAAGGACGCATTTTGTTCCATGTCGTGATAAGGATATATGCCAAATTAGTCCTTGTGCCTATATCTCGCCAGGCAGGCCCGGGGAATCACACCCGTCTCAAGTTTCAACTCACAAATCGCTAGAAACGGTTAATGGCACAAATGAACCAACCTCCTCTAAAGAAGTTCGCCACCATATTTTGTGGAATGGGAGGTTAAGGATTCAAATCTTGCCTCCCATCAAAAAGTTGTCACTTAGTGTGATTTCTCCCATGATGATTGAGTTCCCGTTGATTCCCGATGACCCTGTTGGATCACATCCCTATATTTGAATAGGACTAGGAGTAGAAGTAGGTGTAGATAGTGATAACAGACTTAAAAAAAAAAAAGATTAATGGCACAAATGGACCCAATTGATGTAATTTAGACCTTTTGTTTTTTGCTTGAGGATTTTAACTTATTAATTCATGCTGGACCAGAATAACATGGTTTGATCTATACGGAATCGGACATGTATGGTTGAGTTAGATACAATTAGGTACAGTTGTTATATTTCATTCACAAATTAGTGTACACTTAAAGAGATTGTATTTATACATTGAATTAGTGCATAAGAATAAATTTTGTGAGAACAATAAAATTATATAAGAGAACCCATATTATGCAAAAAAAAAATACAGCAACTGGACAATTGCATTAAAATTCTAATCACACTTACCCCTGATCCTATGTATAGCATGAACAACTAGAGATGGCAATTTGGATTAAGATCCATTTATCCATCCATATAATCCATAATTAAATGGATTTGGATTATCCATTTATAGTATTGGTTTTAAATGATTGACCAAAGTAAAACCATTAAATTAAATGAATTTATATGAATTATTCACAAAAACCACATATATTCATTTAACGAACAGTATCCGTGTTAGTAGATCTAATCGTGGGGGCAGAGGGCATATTCGAAGCATTACATGAAGTATCCCGGACCCTTCCAATCCGAGTGGGGAAGTAAAGTTTAGTGAGGTAATCGAACGGTAATTGTAATTAAAACCGGAAAACAGTAAAAATAATAAAAAAAAAAAAATCCGTTTCTGACCCAGAAAAGAGAGGGAGAGGAGAAAAATTTTAAAAACGAAAGAAAGAAGAAAAGCCCATTTACCTCAAGCACTTCAAGCTCAGGAGCACTCTGCAGCAAGCTCCCCCTCTTTCGTTTTTTAATTTTTTTTGCTGCCTAATGCGTCTCTCTTGTTTTGCTCTGCTGCAAAACTCCAAAAGAGAGCGTTACAACCATTTCTTTTTTGGTTAAGAAAATTAAGGCTGTTCAAGTTATTGACTTCACGTCTGTCATAGATATTTTCTTTTGGATCGTTATGAGATATATGGCATCAGTCTTTTGAACATTATATCCAACAACCATCACGTCTGTTCAAGTGTTTGTTATAGATAAACACTTGATTCTTGCTAATGGCTAATGCGATGCATGCATACAGTACCTATGAGATAAAAGCGTCTATAGAAATATTAAAAAGATTATAATCTGTGGCTAGAGAAAGACAAAGACTGAACAATTCTGATTTATACTGATGTATACTTACTTTATGGAATGAAAAATGTAATATTTGACGAGTAATAAAAAATACATACACAAACACATATAAAATCTAATTAGGTTCCGAATTAATTCCCCTTGGGTGACTGATGGGGATTGATGGAAATACAGGAGCCCACTTGCATTATGAAAAAGTTTTATTTATCTCGCCTTTTCTCTTTTTTGGTCATGATAACAGCCTGGAAGAGCTCTCTTTTTTTAAAATTACTATCAGTTTTCAATATTTATTTCTTTATTCCTTGTTTATTTTGATTACTCCATCATCACTTTAATTCTTCTATAGACTTTTACCCACTTTTAAGTTTGACACACGCCTTTTAAAAAAAAAAAGTTTGGACACAAAACTTTGCATCGGTTGACGATAGGAATTTACTAGAGAATTTTTTTTTTTACCAAATCAGTTGGAAATGTCTAGAAATATTGGATTTATTGAACCTCAGGAAAACTTAATACAAACTGGTAATTATCTTGTAATATTAAGATTTCACCTCTTATAACCAATCGTCAATATCATCTTTTTTTGGATGTTATACAAAAAGAATCACTCTTTGAAAATTAACGCAAATATAAACTTCAATGTGCCATTATATATATATCTTCCACCTCATAAATTGGATACTTTTTTTAGCTATAAAAATGCCTATCCAATGATCATTTGGTTTGGTTCTTAGCTCAAATAAGAAAATAAAAAGCGAGAAATCTGAGGGACTAAACGAATTGTTTTGCCTTATTAAAACCGTGTTTCTTGTCTTAATGTCCAACCAAAGCAAAGGAAATGTGTGTGAGTATGCATGATAATTAATCAAAATTTAAATTTGAAATTCAAATTTTATACTTCTCTCTCCTGCATCTAAAATTTGCTAGTTTATGCCAGTACCAGTATCTACTCCATCTTAGAAAAATGTGACATGATATGTATTCTAAATGCGTTGATCTTTGATAGAATTAGTGAAAAATCTTGGTGGAAATGCAGGTCCTCTATGTAAATCCCAACATTGGGTATTGCCATTCACTCTTTTCAGTTGCAGTCTATAAGATTTTTGGGAATGTTAAAGAAAACTATTCCTCATGTGTACAAGTGTATATAAAAACTAGAAAGTTGTTTTTCTATAGAGCTAAAACATTAATTTTCCTTTTTTTTTTTTTGTAAATTGAATTGTCAAGGCTAAATGCAAAGTATGCCAATAACCAAGGAAATTGAGAAGAAATTATATATAAAAAATCGTTTGTGACTTGTGAGTACCCGATGATAAATGTAGACCTTAATAGATTAACATACAAATATTTGCATTAAAAGTTGTGTTTTGTACGTTGTTGTTTTGGTATTTACGTTTTTTATATTAATTTATATATTTTATTATTATCTGTATTATATATAAAGGAGGAGAGTCCCACCAAAAGAAAAAAAATTGGAGGAAGGGGATTTTGAAATAAACATATTGTTGTAGCTTTATGTTCTTTTTAAACTATCCTTGATAACTACCCAATATCTCCTTTAACTACCAAGTAGCAACTAACAATTATATTTTCGGATTACTTCTAATTAACTATCTATTTATAAACTTTATTTTGATGAACTTTCTACTATCTAGTGTCAAAAATATAAAACTAATTCATCTGAAAATGATTTCGACAAATATACCCAAAACTTTAATAATATTTTTCTATTAGTTACATGCATGTTGGTGTATATCTTGAACAGTAATATGTATTATTTTAGTGCTTACATCTATCCTGTTAATCTTTTTTCTTTTTTTTTTTTGAATGATCTGTCCTGTTAATCTAGATATCATTGCAAGTACGGGGACAATAGAACAGGTAATGGACGCTATTAGACAATTGTTCTAGATAAAAATACCTGTTCTATATATATCTTTTGTTTCTGGTTCAATTTATTGCATCTTAAAATTGATAACCACATGTAATTGCTCAACACGCTATTGAGCTCTTTTTAAGGTCTACGGTGGCTTTTGGCTGAAGCACAGAAGATTGTTTGACCCAGTGGTCGAATCAAGAAAACATTCCATACAAACGAAAATAAAAAAATAAACAAACTAAGTGGCATATATATTTAGGGAAGTCTTGAATTCTAATCCTCTTGTTTATTCCTTATTTTTTAAATGTCATCCTTACACCATTACGGTAAATAAATAAATACAAGGTTTTTACCTTGGGAGTCAATGAATTTCAAAACAAAAAATTGAAAAAGCTGCAAGCTCATAATCTCTAGTTTTTACTATTTGTAAATACCCCGCGGTCTTCAAAAGCCAAAGAGTGCAGATTGTGAGATAGTATGGCACATAGGGGTGTGCATTGAATTCGAAATCGGTAATTCGGAAGTTTGAATTCGGAATTTTTCGAAATTTTGGTATCTAATAATTCGATCGAATTCGATTTCGAATTCACCAATTTCGAATTCGAATTCGTACCGAATTCAATTCGGAATTCGGTAAATTCCGATTTCACCGAATTCAGAAAAATTTATATATAATTATATAATATAAAATTTATTATATAATATAAATTTTATATTATTATATTATATAAATTTTATATTATATTATATTATATAAATTTTATATTACATTATAAAAAATATATTTATATATTAAAAACGAATTTGAAATCAAAATCGAAATTCGAATTCAGATTTCGAATTGTGAATTCGAAATCAGAAATTCCAATTTGAAAAACTTCATTACCGAATTCGAACCAAATTCGAAATATATGAATTCGAAAAACCCGAATTCAATTCCGATTTCCGATTTACCGATTTCAAAATTTTCGGTAAATCGAAATTTTTCGATTTTGCACACCCCTAATGGCACAGCTTGAGTCATTGAATTTTTTTAAAACCTGCGCCAACCTAATGAATAACATGTGTGGTTTTGTCCGCAGTTTTTGGTGACGTCCAAAAATTGTTATAGATTAGATTTAGTTGCCAACAACACGCTGGCTAGCCTTGGATTTAATTTCCTTTTTGAACGTCTCCTCCTTATTTCTGATCATTTCGGATCTTAATTTGCATCCACTAAAGTTTATCTTTTTGTGAATGGATTTTTTTTTTTAAAAAAAAGAAATGTGCCAGGGCACGTGCAAATATATCTAAATTATATCTAATTTATCAGGTGAATATACACAATTACAATTTTTGCACTTCCCGTGTTCAGATGCTTTACTAAATTAATTATAGTTTAAAAAAAAAAAAACCAACTCCTCAAAGTCCTTTCAATAAGCGCCTATTTAGCACATTTAAATATAAACCAAACATGGGGTCGTAATTTGTTGGGAACAGTAATAAGTTATGGGCACAAAGAGAATTGAACCTGTTAACAAATGTTTCTTAATGGAGTTAACAGAGAAAAATTTGCTAATGGAGGTCACAAATGGAGTACAAAATCTGCGTGGAGTTTGAGAAGCCAAATGGATTTAACATTTGCGTGGAGTTTATGCCCACGCGCAAAATCTGTCAATTTCACAATGGAGTTAACAGAGAGGTCCAAGTGGGATAAATTTGAAAGTTTAGAACACAACGTGCTCAAAAATAACATTGAAGCTGCAAATTGAGAAGCCATTGAAAAAAATTAATGGATGCAAAGTGGAGTTAGAGCTTTAATTAATACTAGTCATCCAGGCACACTCGATACGTGTGTAACTTATCAAAAAAAAATTTTATTTGAAAGAATCACAAAAATAGTGTAAGTGAATATAATTATTTTCTGTAATGTGTAATAAAAAATGTATTATACAGAAATATATACAATTGGAAGTAAAAAAAAAAATCATTAGTAAGGGAGAACGTGAGAATGGAAGAGAGGTAATTTCAGTTAAGTAGGATTTGTGTGTCATAATAGAGATAACGATCAAAATGTATATTATCTCCACAGCCTTGCATTGATTTTCATTCCTTTCACAAGTCTTGCAAGTTATAGATCGTAGAAGGCCATGCTTGTATGCCATTGATAATGATGGGTGCAAAGCATATGCAGAATTACCAGTCTAGAAGAATGAAAGGTCTATGCGCACGTTGTTGTCCCTTTGTATACCCATCAGCCGCTAATGGAAGACCAAAAATTGTGTCTGCTACATATTCGTGTCTCAAGGGAAATTTTAAAAAAAAAATGAAATTTAATCAAGAAATTGGTTGTTTTGGGTCCCAAAACCCCAAGGCAAAGCTATCTGCAAAACGCAGGACTGACCAACTCTTGTGGTTATGACTTTTGACTGGTTCTTGTCGGTTGCTTCTAGTGTGCAAACTGGAAAGTAGAGGGAACTCTCCACCGTGGGCAGAAGTATTAACAAGACAACTCAGCTTGGACATCTTTCACATGTCAATTGGGGCCCAACTAAAATAAGGCAACTGGCTGTAGGGTTGGCTTAACAAACCAGCCTTAATGATGGATGGAACTAGATTTACTATCGACCCAAGTCGATAGTCGAGCTCGAACTCGATCAGAATCAGTGCTATTCGAGCCCGAGCTCGAGTTCGAACGAGTAAAAAAATTTGGACTCGAGCACGACTCGATAAAATAAAATTAAGCTCAACTCGTTTGAACTCGAGTAAACTCGAGTAAATATCAATCCCAATCTACTCGAGCTCGAGCTCGAGTTTTGAAATAAGCCTATAATTTTTTTTTTCAAAATATACAATATAAATTTAATATAAAAACTCGATTAAACTCGTCGAGCACTCGAGTATTTATTTTTGGAACTCAAACTCGACTCGTTGAATGTAACGAGTAGCTCGAGCTCGGTCTTTTTACTAAGCCGCTCGCAAGCTCCTCGCGAGCAGCTTGACTTGATTGCACCCCTAGATGGAACCCGGAAAATTTTTTTGCGTGTATTAATGACAACCGGCTGTGAATTAATGACTTTTTTTTTTTTTTGCATCAAAACCTGAGTTTTGTTATCGCTAACAAGCTACTTAACATACTAGTCGTGTTTTCAGAATTACGATCTCGACCTTAACATGCCATGTTGGTACCAAATGGATTATAGTTCACTCTACAAGGAATACTTACAGTTGAAAAAGATTCAATTCTTGCATACTAAATAAAAATGTTTTTATGGCAAATGGCAAAGATAAATATGAATGTTAGATTTTACTTTTTAGGACAAAAATGAATATTGCAAAAATGTCAGATTACTTTTTAGGACAAATGGCAAAAAATAAATATGAATTTCATCATTTATTTAATTATAAATGAGATCTAACTTTTTTGCCATAAAAAAATGACCTTGTGTAGGTCACATGATTGATTCAAGATAAAAAGTAGTCAAAAACCTAGGTTGGGACAAAATTTTACAAACTTAATTTTGTAAAGGACGTAAAGTTACTATTTTGAAAGTGAATGGCAAAAAAATTCATTTAATAAAATATGAATAATGTTTTGAACATTTTTTTCACATTTATATATATATTGTGGATAATTAACAGTCTTAGTTACCTTTTACATTCTAATTACAAGCACTATACAAGTTACTATTAAATATACGATATTAATTTCAATATGCATACATGGTATCTCGAAAGTCAATTACTTCCTTTAGAAATCATACAAAGTTTAAAAGGTTATAAAATTATATGCTTCCATACTGTGAATTTCATCTATGCATTTTGGATTATCTCTTGGTTATTTGTGATTATTTATGTCGTAGAATAATTCATTAATGTAATTAGTTAATTGAAAAACTTCATGTATCAAATGTGATAATTGTGTATATGCACCAATTATTCTTTTTTTTTCTTTTGCATAGTCATGGATAGTTGGGATAGCCATCACATTTACAAATTATAAGAATAGTGTTTTTTCTTAAAGAAAAAGAAAAATGTTGGTTAAATTATATTAAATAGAATTAAAAAAAGGTAAATCAAATAAAGAAAAATCGCTTTTGAACAAATAAGCAGAATTAAAAAATTGAATGGCAAAAATTGGATAAATTACCTTAAACAAATGGAAAAAAAAAGAAGAAGGGATAGTAAATGTGAAAACTATGAAAATGTAGGTACATTTTGTTATAATAGAATACTCAGTGAATGTAGGTGTATGGTTATCTATACTATATATAAAGTTTGAAGAATGGATCCGGGGTTAACATTTTATAAAATTTATTTTTTGCCCTTATAAAAACTACTTTTACTTTAACTATCTATAACTATTTATCACTATTTTTACTTTTAACTATTTAATTATATGTTTTCAACATAACCACCACTAAATATTGTAACTACTAATATAAAATTATTTTATGAACATTATTAAAAGATTAAAGTTTGTTTCGATAATAAAAATTTTATTTAAAATATATGATCATAGATATTATATATTTTTTGATTGCACACACATTGGATGTGCATTTAAACACGGAATTGTAAATGTTATAAATGCTAGTGTATGTTAATTTGAACACGAGATTGTAATTGGCATTTATCTAGATATCTTTGCTTGCTTGTGTCAATGCATTTGCTATCATTAGATAATTCATATCACAACAAAACCTTTAATTTAGCACTAATTACTTTTAAGAGTAAACTTTGATTTTTACGATAATTTGGTTATCCTTATAATTAGATAACATTAATATATTAAAAAGTCTCAAATTTTGACACTATATTACTAGTCAAATTTGTGATTTATAGGTGCCATGTCTAGTACAACTAGTTGCAGAGTTAGAATTTAAATTGGTAACCATCTAGTTATTTCAATAGTTGAAGTGTTCAACCTTTGAAACATTTGTATTATGTGATATATGTTTATGATTATTTTATCTACAATCTCAATTCTAGTTTCTTGGAGTACTACGTTAATTATATTTATGATTACTTATCTACAAATTCGATATCGATTTGAAAGTCACCATGTTATATCTAAGATTACTTATCTAATTTCTAAATTAAAATTAAAATTTACTAGGTCAATTACTCATTATAGTCGTTAAAATCACGATCCGGATGTAGAATTGTAATTAGGATCAAAATTTTACCCTAAACAAACAAAATCGGTGGGATTGCATTCTAGATCGTAGGATCGTATTATTTCAAGATATTACTATAAAAAATTTTTGATCATAACTTTCTATAGAAAACTCGGAATTGAATATCGTCTGTGGCATTGAAAACTAGAATTGAAGCTTTAAGCACATATAAGTGTATCATGCTAATTCCTTACCCACAAAAATGGTGAACATTTAAAATTGATCCATTAAGAAGATGATCGCTTGTAAGTTATCAGTTAGGACACTTATTTGGTCCATAATTTGGAATGGGGCTACGAGCCAATTGAATTGAGCCTAATCAAATTCGCAGCGTAGATAAAACTTCTATTTCAGCTTAATTTTCTATATATTGAAAACATTAAGCTTGATACAGTTTGTAATTATAAACTTGGCGGCTTCCAAAGAATTGTTGTTTAGTTGTCTAATTCTTATGTGGTTTTTCTACTGTTTTTCTTCATACGTCTTTGGTTATTCTTATTGATTGACTTCTTGCAACTCAAACATTACTGTTATAAGTTTTCTTCCCCCTCCCCCCCCACCCAAAAAAAAAACCTCTACATGCTTACGGTTGTATATTTCTTACCTTGAATGTTCTGCTTCAGCCTTTTGGTTAATATTGCCCATCTTGGTTCTTTGTGTGAACAGGGGACTAAGGTTTCAGCGGTCATTTGTGGGGATGACATTTGTTATTTTGCTAATCTACTGCAGCCATTTAAGTGATACTACATCACTGGTGGGACCGTCAAAAAACAGGATGCAAAGTATAAAATTAGCGACTATGAATTCTCATGGGTGATTCATAACAAGACATTAGTTGAAGAATATGTAGAGCCAAATCCACCAATGCTACCATACATTTGAATTCACCAAATTTGAGGACCTCTTTAGGTTCGCAGCCAAGGAAAATGTTCAGAGTAAGTGATACTTGTGCTTTACTAATTGGAATATAAATTCATTTTCATATTTCCTTTAATTATTGAAACACATCTAATCTCCTCTTTTGGTTTGTATAAAGATCTATAGGCTGTTGTTGTTAGTGCATTTGCAACAAAGGAACAGAATAATGGCTCTACAACAAGAGACTTTGTTGTCGTGAATCAAGAGTTAGTTATATAAACCTTACTTTTAATATTTCTATCTAATGCATAAAACTGTTTCATTCACTTTCTTCCCCATTTTTCCCCTTCTTTGCAAAGGGAAAAGGCGATGCTTCCTACTCTTTAGAATGAGTTTGAACAAAATCAAGAACGCAACTTGCAAACAGCATCGGGAATGCCAACATTATCATTGGCATGAAGCTGAAAATCACAAATTTTAATTGTAAGTGAAGTTAATATCCTTTTAACACCTCATATTTCCATGACAGTCAACCACTTCGAATAACTTAGCCAATCGCTGTCCTAGAAATTGCTTTATTATTTAACACAAAATATTACTTTTATTGTTAAACTTATCCCTAACAACCAAGCCTGGGAGTAGTCTTCTGATTAATACTCCCACTCCTAAAGCAAATGCACTCAAGGAATGGTACATATATTCTCTGACCATTTTAGTGCAACTCTTCTAGATCCCTTTGAATTCTTATGGTCTACTGCATTGTTTTTTTGGATAGGTATAATGCAAATAAAGAAGAAATTGTAGAGTTGATTCAACAAATGGCATACAAAGATTCATCTAGGCTGCTACCAGCTCCAAGTGCTAATGATGTGATCAGTGGAGCCAATGCACTTAACACACTCAAAGATGTAACTTCCTTTTTTATTTATGACCTGATTTATATATTTTAGCTATCCAAAATAATGCAAAACTCAGTGTTCTTCTTTCTGTTCAAAAAAATCTATTAGGTAAAAACAGCTTGGATAGGAGGGAAAACCAGGTTGACCCCTGGACAGTAAAAATTCTGGTTTGAAACATGTGATAGCTGCCAAAAGGCTATCAATACTGATGTGGGATGGGTTATAAGATGCCCATCTTGCAAAGAAAAGAGCAAAGTTGTAGCAAGGTAATTGCCAAATTAAGTTTCACTCTCCTATAATGAAAAATTAGAATATAATGTTTTATTCTCAATGCGTATTAGGACCAGAATTGGAATTGCTGTGGATGATGATACAAGCTGCATAAACACTGTTATCTTTGGGCTTGATGCTGAGAAGCTTATACCATTTACAGCTCTTCAATTCTGGGAAGAAGAAGAAGAAAGAAAAAACGGAAAAAAAAGGAAAAGAAAGAAAGAAAAAAGGAAGAAAACAATGGGCTTGTTTTTTTTAATTTACTTGAGCTAGTGTCTTATTTTTTTGCTCGGGCTTGTGACTGGGATTGGGAGTTTAAGCCCAATATCATTAATATGTTTGAGTGTGTAATTACTTGGGCTTGTCTGTTCCTTGTCAATAAGACAATTTATTTCTTTTTTGTGGGCCAAAGTTGTGCGGCCCAAATTCTTAAAATGTCCCAAAATCATTTTATTTGTATTTTTCTCAATCAGAAAGCGAATTTTGCAAGTTGGCCCTAATCTTCTGAGTAATTTTACAGTTGCCCTAAAATTTTGGATTTCTTTATTCAGGCCCTTAATTTAATCGCATTTTGACCCTAAACTTTATCTTTATTAAATTTTGACCCCTAAATTTTTGAAAAATTATATTTTGATCCCAAAAACTTTATAATTTTTGCAATATAATCCGTAATAGTTTTTTTGTTTCTCAATTATAATTGTTCTCTTCCTTTAATTGTTAATTATGCTTCTCTTGCATGCATTTGAATGAAGACTTTTTGAGTGTTTTGAGTTTAAAAGATAATTGAGCCGTTGCTTAAATACTGTACAGTTTTGACATATCAATAAAAACTTCTATCGTCTCTCAAAAAAAAGAATGAGCTTTTGTTTTTTCATTTTCATCCTTTCATCATATTTCTCCAGCAAAAATTACTCATTCACCCTTCATTAATATTATAACGAACTCGTTAAGGTCATAAATATTGTAACTAACAAACCCAAAAGAGTAACTTAATAAATAAACGAATATATATATATATATATGTATGTATATATTAAATAAATGCCTATTGAACTCGAGCTATTCATCGAGCTTTCAATCTTGCCTAATAGATATTTGACCTTGACTAGTTAATTCAAGCGAGTAACTCAAACTCGACTCAAGTTCGGCTTTGACCGAACTCGAGTCGAGTAGTTGGCCAAATTACTCGTGAGTTCGAGTCAAGCTATTCGATTTCATTGTGCCCCTAATGGTGATTGCCACTTGAACAAATCAAATCGAATTTTTCTATTGAAGCTTTGCCATTAAAACTTTACCAGTTTCTCTATTGAAGCTTTACTTGGCATCGCATAGATCTTTGTGCTACTTTTATTTTTTTTTTCAAGTTTTTTATTTAGTTTCATATCTTGTTTACTTTTTTCTATTAAAACTGATTATTTTTTGGCTCTTTTTATGATAAAATTTTTAATTTAATTTCTTAAATAGATATTCTGACATTATATTAAGAATTATGAACATGTTTCTCAATTCAAGATAGGGTTGGTTGAACTATGACTAAGGATCATTGAACATACCTGAGTATGGATTGGGTTGAATGATTGGTTTTGACATGGATTCGGAACAATAAAATAATTTAAAAAGTAGTTTTGCTGCCATTATTACTTCATTTCTTCTTTTGAAATACACAAAATCCCCTATAGTTGAGTGAATGTTCACCTTGACTCCTTATGGTTTAAAAACCTACCATTTACCCCCTCATGGTTTTAAGATAATTGAAACTGTTAGTTTTTTCATCCAATTTAACAGTCAAATGAAAATAGTCATAATTTTTAAATGAAACAATGATGAAATTATGGAGTTGCCCTTTAAACTAAGGTTTAAATGCGATTCTAAAGAGAATCTGGGTTCAAACTATGATTTCAGATTGACTTTAGGTAGCAATAGAATATCACGAAAAAGTCTTCCTCCTCGTCTCCGATGTTCTTCTTCAACCATAGTTGATGTCTCTTGCACTCTGCGGTGTGCCACCATAGTTGATGCTGGCAGCCATAACGGATGGTTGCAAAATTACATGAAAAATATAGTGCAACTTTGTGGAAAACCAAAGTGCCAAGCCACTATTTTGCTAATTAGGTAAAGGCTGAAATCTCCAAAAGGGTCATAATATATTGCACAAAAGTTTCATAGCACCATAATATTATTACGGAGAAAAATGAAAACTTCATAAAACTGGTCAGTGACTCAAAAAGCCCACTGAAAAAACTAGTGAATGACCAGAAATAATATATCCTATTTGACCAATGACAAGAAGCTCTCGCAAGATGTTTTGCGCCATTGCAGCACCAAGCAAGCCTAGTCCAAGCTTTGTAATAAAAACTCAATTTACCAAGAGAGTAATAGCTCCTGAATCGTGATGCAATCGCAAGTATAATCACGACAGATATTTCTCTGCGAGTTGTGCATGTAGAGTTTAAGCATGTTGAACTTTGGAGCAAAACAAATTGAATAGGTAGTTTTTTTTTTGAGAGTGCTTCCCATCTGAAACTACTAGGGAAGTATTGGAAAAAAATAAAAGGAAAAAATTTGCTGATTTAGCTGCCCCACCTTCTCATGGTTTCTCTAAACAATCCAGCTACCGCTTCCTATTGGGTCCAAGTCTAATAGTTGTGAAAAAGATTGGTGTGGGTTGGCAGAGGAGGTTCAAATGTGAGAAGTAAGAACGAATACAAAAGAAAAAGAAAAAGAAAACAGAATTGGAAAGGAAGGGTATGAAAATAAAGAAAAGAAGAAAAGAGGCTTACTTTCGTAATATGAATTTGTCCTAAAGGTTAAATGACCAATTTAATATTTAACATTGTTATATGCAACGGAAAATTTAACATTTCACTATAGTCTAAAGCACAAGGGGCTTTAATGTAGGTTTTTAAATCATAAGAAGTTAAGGTGAACATTTGATTAATCACAAAGGGATGTTTTGTATTTAATCCTATTTTTTGTATTTATTTGTTCCACTAATTTCTCTTATACTTCTTCTCTTTTATATGGTTAATCTCAAATTTGGTATAACATGTGTAATTATTATTTTACACTATTAAATAATTACTTGATAATAGGTTCTATAATTTTTCACTTTTAGTGATAATTAAACAACTTAATTAAATATTCCTTTAAAATATAATGAGCATTATTATAAGTAAAATTAGGTTGATCCATTTTTATTTTTTATTCAATAGGTGGTCAATTGAGTTTGAAATGAAGACGCTTTTTTATAAAATTATTTGAATGAATCATAATTTTAGAAATGTTAAAATAAATACTATAAAACTTTAGTATTGAAACATTAGATTTTAATAGGTAGGAAGACAAGAAGAAACACAAAGATGTTTTTTCAAAAGTTCCAAATGCTCTTCACAATGTTACTTACCTTCACTACATTTTATACTTAACAACCCCTAACTATAACAGTTTGGGTCCTCTGTCTACAAGTCATGCAAGAGTTGCTGTAATAGTAATAGTAATGATATTAAAGTTTTATGTTAAAACTAGAATTCTCATTTTCTTCGAGAAATTTTATTTTATATATTATTGTCATCCAATTTTAACTTATTCAATAAAGAGACGCTGTTTTGCTTAAACAATGATTTTTATATAAACTATGTTTATAAAATTTTGGAGGAACTTAGGAATGGATTTGTCTTGTATTTAATTCAATTTACATTTACATAATCTTAAAACCCCTAATTATGATTAATTAAAAGTATGGGACCATATTGATCAAAACTTCGAACATTAGGTGCTAAAAGTGCAAATTCAAAACTTTGGACTAACAACAATTTGATTTTGACCATTTGCTATTATAATTTTCCGTAAGTTGTCCTAAATTCATTTAAAATTAGAAGTTTTGGGGACTAGTAATTGATGTACTTGAGATGCATTTCCTCTGGCTCCTGATTTATCCTACGTGTCACAAGCATATGTATTTTATAAATTATTACAAGCTCAAGTGAGCAACTTGTATAAATTAAGACCTTTTTTTCAGTACTCAAAACCTCTTTTTTCTTAAAATTGAAATAAAGCATTTGCTTGTAAATTCAATGAATGAATTACATCTCAATGTTGGAAGAAAATAAGTTTCTTTAGATTTTGCATCTTGAATCACACCTAGAGGGTTTCTTGAATCACCCTTTTGCTAATCGGGGCTAAAATTTTGGAAATTAAAAATGCCAAAGTAGTAATGAGACGATATTATTAGAAATGTCCAAAAAATAGCATGCTCGTAAAGAAGGGAAAAAAAGACTTAAACCGCAATCTAATTGATTTGATGGTTTTATGCACCTTTTTATGATTTATTAGAATTGAATACATAGATAAAATTTCGAATCAAATTATTTTTTCCTCGAGCCATGTGAAGCAAAAGACAGAATGTGTTATACCATCGAATAAACAAATAAAGAATGATTTTCCCATAATGGCCAAGAACAGTTGCTCCCAAGCGTTCTTGAGACATTGAGCAATCATGCAAAAAAAAAAAAGGGCAAATTATCCAATTGATCCTTGAACTCTTTGTCTAGATAAAAATAATCCCCTCATCTATTTTTTGCTGACTTTAAGCCCTCAAACTTGTAAAATTGGGCACCCGTGACTCTTTTAGCCAGTTTCTTCAGTTTTGCAACCGGTAGCCCAATTCACACGAATGCTAGTATGCTTCTTCAAAGGGTATTTTTGTCCGCATCTTCTATTCAAAGGACGAGGAGCTGAATAAGCCGCTGTCGTAGACATGGTCCTTGCAGACGCAGCAGAAGAGCTTGACACAGTCAACATCCACCGCGATGGCATGGAAGGAGGAAAGAGAGGAGCAGCCGATATCGTCATCCGCCTGCGTGGCATGGGAAGTTGTGTGGAGCTGGCAGGAGACGGCGGCGCAGGAGATGCATGCGAACAATCTCGGGGACGAGGCCTTACAGGTGCCGCATTGCACAACCTCTTGACCGGGCTTCCAGCGAACCGAGACCCAGCCAAGGGGGCGGACCTCAAGGCAGTCTTGAAGGTTCCGAAAAGGGTCGGGTCCAAGTTTAGATCGGAGCTCCAATAAATGCGGACAAAGATGATTGAAGTCACTAGCAAAATTAATACTAGCAGAAATTGACTTGCCGTAAGAAGAATTAGCAGTTTTATTAGACGTGGTATGAACAGGGCTTGAATGGGGGAAAGAAGCGTTTTGCTGGAAAAGGGATTTCTGAAGAGGGAAGTGGCTTCGATGATTTTTATGAGAGGATTTGGGTGATGATGACATTTGGTGAAGAAGAATAAGAAGAAAAGGGGAAAGAGTTGAGGAGGAGGACCAGAGGAGGGAGCAATAGTAATAAAAAAATGGGAATGTGAAGGAGATGGGTATAATTCATGGGAAAAAAGAATGGTGATGCAATGGGTTTTTGCTTAGAAAAAATGCCTATTTGTTACTTCAAGGGTTTTTGCTTAAAAAATGCAGACAAAAATGCCCTTTGAAGAAGCACACTGGCATTCGTGTGAATTGGGCTTCCGGTTGCAAAATCGGAGAAACTGGCTAAAAGGGTCACGGGTGCCCAATTTTACAAGTTCGAGGGCTTAAAGTCAGCAAAAAATAGATGAGGGGCTTATTTTTACATAGACAAAGAGTTCAAGGGCCAATTGGACAATTTGCCCAAAAAAAAAGGGAATGGCAATATGTATATGAGGAAAAAACCTGGGGAGCCCTTAAACTATTGCCGTTGTCATCTTTTGGCCCCCCATCTAAAATTTGTTTCCGATTGATCCTTAAACAATTAAAAATGCATACTTTGAGGACTTCTGATGACTTTAACCACAAATCTAACCGGAAGTAAAGGGCATTTTTGTCCGTTCATGTTTGCACCCTCGGGACCAGCAACTAAGTAGCGTAAAAAGAAAGATGCAACTCTTCAATTCTGTAGCAAGGCAAAATCGAAGCAACGGAAATCCTTTCCAGAAATCGAGTTTTGCCCATTTGTTGAAATCCCATCTTCTTCTTCTGCAAAAGAAAGAAAAATTAGGGTTTTCTTGCACGTATAACATTGGAAACGACGAGGTGGAAGATGCCAAGATCAAATCCAATACCTCCAATGTGTGGCTGCGGATTGAGTACCATTCTGAAAACGTCATGGACTCCACGGAATCCAGGTCGAAGATATGCGGAATGTCCAGTTGCTCAGGTAATGGATAGCAGTAATTTAGTGAAGTTGTTAGTAATTGCTGAGGTAAGTTGTTAGTAATTGCTATTTTGTTATGAATTTGAATTTGAGTTAGGGATGCAAGTATTGGAAATGGATAGATGAAGAAATGTGTCCGCGTTCAGTGGAGATTATACCTGGGTTGCTTCGGCGAATCAATCAAATGGAGAAACAGCTCACAAATGCCGAAGAGTCTGCACAAAAGTGGGAGTGCAAAGCAGCAAAATTGCAGACAAAGGTTCGAAGGTTGGAAATTATGATGCAACAACATGCATCAAGGGAGAGGAAGTTTGCTGCAGCTCTTGCAATCACCTATGGCTTTGTGTTAGCAGTATTTGCAGTCTGGGTGTTTGGAAATTTAGGAAATAATGATCTATTGCAATTACCCCAGAAAGATGTATTATAAGCAAAGGAATGAAGAAAGTGGAACTGGAATGTAATATGTACAAATGTAGTTCATGGGTGAATGGAAAAGCATGTTTTGCTTTAATTGGACACAGAACGTATTGGACAAGCATGTTTTGCTTTAATGATTGCATCATATTGGTTTATTCTGTTTTTGTGAGCAATGTACAATTGAAACAATGGTATATTTGACGTGTTCATTTTAACATGTTTAACAATGGAAAAGCTAGAATAGTGTAAAATTGGATTATGATAGAACATAGGGAAATCAAAAACCTTTTTGATTAAATACCAACTGCCAACATATAATTACATCATTAATACCAAGAGTCAAGCCACTTAATTAACAAACAAAAGGTGGTCCAACTGTACGACATCTACGAATAAACCACCAAAAAGACAAGTCATTTTCATGCTCGACATAGCACGAGACAAGTCATGTTCTGAAAGCAAAAGTAAAATGGCATCCAATGCCATTGACTAGGCAACAAATCTAATAGTTAGTTGAAGATGAAGGCACACGTCCTCTTCCTCTTCCTCTTGCACCAGCACCCTCACTTTGAGTTGGATTGACATTTCTTCTTCCTCCTGTACCAGCAACTTCATCCTGATTTGGCTTCCCACTTCCTCTTCCTCTTCCTCTTCCACCAGCACTTTCACTTTGATTTTGAGTACCACTTCTTGTAGATCTACCTTGGCCCCATCTTCCTTTCCATCTTCCTACAGAAAAAGGAGGCTGCTTTCCAAGATAAGCATAGTTGGAGTTTATCCTTCCCTTTTCAGCATCAGTCAATGTATTGTTTTTCTTTGTCCTGGAGGCTTGATTCTGGGGTGGTTGCCGTTGCTTTTGCTGTTGTGTTGACTGATTGAAGGGTGGTGGTTGGTGTTGTTGTCTAACCTGAGATGGCTGTTGTTGTTGGTTGTTTTGTGATTGATTCTGCTGTTGGGTAGGCTGTCTAGATTGCTGTCCCTGCTCTTTATTTGCATGAGAAGATTCAGGTACACTCTGCTTTTCTCTCCTTCCCTGAAAGTGTAAATGTGGCCAGATCAATATGTGGATTAATGTACAAACAATGTTAGTGAAAATTCAAATTTCATACTCGTTTGGACTGTTGCTTTTCTGAATTTTGGCTTTGCTGTTGCTGCTCAGCCCCTCTATCTCTTGAACAAGTTGCAGCATTGTGGCCAGTCTCTCCACATTTTCTACAGTGCATCACAACTATCTTGCGCAGCTTGGTACTATTTCCCTTTTCCTCTGTTATATCCCTTCTTCTAGCCTTTTTTGGCCTTCCAGGTTGTACACAAGCGACTGGAGGATCCATTTCCAAATGCTCAGAATTAGGCCAAAGTGAGACCCCACTAATTGGCTCCAAGACATTCTCATAAATTTTAGCAAACAACTCTCTTGAGTAGCATGGGGCTGTCAACTGCATTGGATTTCTATCAGACACCAGCATTGCAGAAATGGCATGAATACACGGAATCCCACTTATCTCCCAAAGTTGGCACGTGCATGTGTTTTTTCTGAAATCTACTGCATATTGAGCTGCCCGAGGACCTTTCACTTGGTAGCCATACAAACCATTCCAGATTGGCTCCCAAAGACAGGCCTGCTTAATTCTATCCTCAATCAATTCTTTGATTAGGGGCCCTACTGGTTCAGTCCATTTAGATATCCCTTCTCTTCTTTGTTGGATCCTCTGCATCACCTTCTCTCTTATTTGTTCAAGCATTGATATTATTGGTTTGTCTCTGGCTTCAAGAATGAACGCATTGAAGGTTTCACAAATATTGTTTACCAGCATATCACATTTCGTATGGACTGGAAAAAATGCCTTACACCAGTGCCTGGCATGAGGTGCTTTTTCCACCCATTTAAAGGCCTCACAGTCAAAATCTTTCATGTCTTCCATGGCCTTGTTGAACTCTTCCATACTTGTACTAGTGGCTATACCCCACATCTTGGACTTCAAAGCTTTGCCGGGATGTTTTTTTTTAAAATTTCTGTACATGTGTTGTACACAATATCTATGCTCACTCCCAGGAAGTATCTCAGACAAAGCTCTGTCCAATCCCTTTACAAAGGTAAAAAAAAATGAGTCAACACTCAAACTGATAAATATGAAGGATATCATTTCTATTGGAACAATTGTTAACACTCAAACTATATTGATATTCTTACCTTTTGTTGATCAGAAATGAAGGTGTAATGATGTTGATTGTCAATATTCAAGTCATCAGCCAGGAGTTGAAGGAACCATTTCCATTGCTCTCCAGCTTCTTTTTCAACAACTGCCCATGCAATGGGCCACCATCCATTGTTAGGGTCAACACCCATAGCTGTTAGTAATTGACCACGATGAGTTCCTTTAGTATGACAACCATCAAGACCTATTAGTGGCCTGCAACCACTAAAAAATCCCCTCTTAAGTGGCCCCAAACAGCAATAGAATCGCATGAATGTTGGATTACCACCAGGTTTTCTGAATGGAGTGAATACAATTTCAGTCGTTGTACCTGGATGAGTTTTTTTAAGCTCCTCAGAGTACCTACCCAAAAGTTTGTACTGCTCTTCAGCTGAACCCTTCACAGTTTGAGTAGCTAGTGCTCTTGCTTTATATGCCACTGCTCTAGTGATTTTGGACCTGTACTCTTCATCAACTGTTTGTATTAACTCTTTCACAGGCAGTTGTAGGTTGGATCTGTACCTCTCTTCATACCTATTTGCCAACCACTTTGAGGTAATAGCTCTATTCTTCCAAGCATGGCCACAGTTTTCATGCTTATCATAGATTGACTTCACCACTAAGTCATTTGTGCCTAGACAATTTACTGTTGAGGCAAAAACAAACCACCTACAGGGGTGCTTACATTTTGCTCTAACTCTTTTTCTCTCATTTTTGCAAGGCTTCACAGGTTTACCATTAACAATTGCATAGTTTTTAAGAGCTTCTTTGAACTCCCTGCTATCAGCAAATCTTTGCCCTTTAAAGAATTTTGGATTCTTCATGTCCCTCTCTGGGATAAAGTCAATGAATTTGGGCATATGTCCTCCCCTTTCCTCAGATGACTCTTCCCCACTATCTAGTTGATCATCTATTTTGTCCCCATCAAATGCAGCTCCAACATCTATAGATTTTGAACCAAAAGTTGCAGGCTGTCTTGCTTTATTTTTTTTGCCTTTCTTTTGTGATTGTTGGGTAGGAATGTTAGAAGTTCCAGTCACATCTTCATGCTCCTGCTGCTGCCTTCCCACAGATTGCTGGTCATTTTCTGTTTCATCTATACTGCCTGCATCCTCAAACATCAAGTCATCTCTGCAGAAATTATCATCAGCACTGAACTGCTCATTATCTGAGCTGCTGCTCGTGTCATCAGCAGCATCATTGTCTCTACCCTTACTAGTACCTACCCCTCCCACTGTTTTAGTTGCTGTCTTTTGTTTGCCACTTTCAATTTCAGCCTGTGAGGTTGGAATCTTTTCATTAACAATGTCTTTCTGCACCTGTTTTTCTGTTGAATTTTCACCTACACTTGCACCACTTTTTTTTTGATTTTGAGTTTCAGCATTCAAAGGCTTTTTGGTTAATACCATATCAGTACAAGGCTCCTCTATAACTCTGCCCTCATCATCTATTTCTTCTATCAAAACACCAGATTTTGGTGGTGCTGCATATGTCTCTACAGGCTCATTGAATTGCATTTTCAATACCTCTTCAATGGTCTTATGGTCACAGTAAACTTCCATCACCTTATATTCCTGTACCCAACTACAGAACTGGTTAACATGTTGATCAGTTTGCAATTGCCTTAGTCCATCAGGTAGAACACTTGTCGGCTCAAGGTAATAGTACAACACAGCTTCCTCTTCCCCATACCCCAGTTTTTTTAACATTTCATTAATCTCAAGCACTGACATTCTATCACCATCACACAAATCTATATGATCAACTTCACCACCAGTATAAAATCTGTAATCCGAACCATTAAACTTGCCCCCATAGTGCAATCTAATAGTAAAATATTCACTCCCATGTTCTGCACAATCATGTATCAAATTAAAATCAAAATTCACTATATTCATAGAGTAGTAAAAAATAAGCAGCAAAATTGCTAAATAAACAATTGCCCATGCAACATCAACTATTTTTTGTCAAACTCTATACCAGAAATTTCATTAATTTACTATTTTTAGTAAACTAATAATGGACCACAGATATAGTAGGACCCCATGCAACCTACCAACAGGACAAAACTCTCAGACCCTGTTTCCACCCAATTAATTTAATTAAACTCCACTATATCTAAGCCCCTATCAACCAACATCTAATTCTTTAACAGCCCTTAAATTGTTCAATAATAACACAACAATTACACACACAAACCCCGACGATATAAGCTTACAAATCAAGAGGCACATTACCGTATACGAGATATGGGTCAAAATATGCATCCCTCCTTCTGATCATCCATTTCATTTCTCTGTCCATCTGTAGCTTTCAATGCAGAATTTCTCCCATGCAACCTTCAATAGCTGTAATTGAAAGATTATCTAGCCATTCTTCTTATACTTTAGATGAAATTAGAAGAAGAAGATGGGATTTCAACAAATGGGCAAAACTCGATTTCTGGAAAGGATTTCCGTTGCTTCGATTTTGCCTTGCTACAGAATTGAAGAGTTGCATCTTTCTTTTTACGCTACTTAGTTGCTGGTCCCGAGGGTGCAAACATGAACGGACAAAAATGCCCTTTACTTCCGGTTAGATTTGTGGTTAAAGTCATCAGAAGTCCTCAAAGTATGCATTTTTAATTGTTTAAGGATCAATCGGAAACAAATTTTAGATGGGGGGCCAAAAGATGACAACGGCAATAGTTTAAGGGCTCCCCAGGTTTTTTCCTCTATGTATATACATAAACCTCAAAAGAAATTATTAACAAGAGTAAAGAAGAAAAGAGAGATAAAATTTAATCTATTTATACCATGCATGTAATGTCTAATTTGGATGCTTAGTGAGAAATTGTTAGCAAAATTATCAAGCATTTGAATTATCTTTAATAAATGTATATTACTATTTGAATTCTCACGATGGTTTAGGATAACTAAATTTTTATAAGAAAATAACAATAAATGTTCAATCATAAAGAGAAATTGGCTAGCACACTTTTGTCGAGATTTATATATTGTAATGCAAAAAGAGGAGGAAAAAAGAATTTAAATATAATAAAGAAAGAAGAAGAAAAAGAGAATAAAAAAGGTCATGAGACAAATTTCCCATGTATGAGCATAATTATCTTTTCTTACTCATATATATTTGCCTTTGGTCATCGCAGAGCAATTTGTACATTTGGTGATTTTAAGGGAAATATATGTATTTTTTTTTTTTGTCGACACAATAGATTCTATATTATAATTACTCCTACGAGAAGCGGGGATCTAAAGAGGTCAAGGAATACTTGGTGGCACCACTGGTGCAGATGGGTTCTATGCTATAATTACTTTTACTATATATTAGGGAGAAGAGAGGATCTAAAGTAGTCAAAGAGAATCCGGTGGTACCACCGGTTTAGACGCGTACGGCGTACCTACGCATCTGTTGGCGAAATATTTTCAAGAAAATTTGGATATTAGAATGCAAGTTAAAGGATTTGATCCTTTGATCCCTCGTCGGTGTAGAGAAATTGGCTGTTTGAACCATTTAGTCTTTGTGGATGATATGTAAATGAAAGCGTAGAGAAATTGCTCATCTATGATGTACATCAACTTTTATTGCTCATATGGGCCCGAACCACGTGTACTTATGGATGGCCATTATTTATTGGCTGTTTGAACCATTTAGTCTTTTAGTGGCCCATTTTTGATTGGCTGTTTGAACCATTTAGTCTTTGTGTATGATATTTAAATGGGTTAATTCTATTTTGTCCCCCCAAACTTTGGACGATACCCACTTTAGTCCCTAAACTTCAAAATGGTACACTTAAATCCCTAAACTTATAAATACTTCCAAATTAAGGAAAATTGTTAACAGAATCCTGAATGCCGTTGGTGATCGAAGTGTCCTCTTTTATAAGAATTTAGGAATTTAAATGTCTTAATTTATAAGTTTTAGGGATTTAAGTGTCCCATTTTGAAGTTTAGGGACAAAAGTGGGTAATCATCCAAAGTTTAGGAGGACAAAGTGGAATTAACCCTATTTAAATGAAAGCGTAGAGAAATTGCTCATCTATCATGTACATCAACTTTTGTTAACCAACCAGTCAGTCTCTACAATAATCAACGAAATCATTAACAGTAGTAAATATTGCAAAATTACAAAAGAGCAAGAATGGTTTTCCTCATCAAAGCTAGCTATAAATAAGTTAGGATTCGAAGTTTTCCTACCCTATGCAGATCTCTAACTCTAGCTTATTCATTTATTTTCTTCTGCTGGCACATATCTATATCTCATTCCCTTAATGGACGCCGAGGAAACCACTATCAGCACTACAAGAGACCTCTATGCTCCACGGGCTATTTTCATCTTCATTTTCCCCGCGTTACTTGGTCTTCTTCAAATTAAGTACCAAGGAAGAGCTGAATCCCCATTTGAAACCCACCCAAAGACCATGGAGTTGGCTATCTCAAGCTTCTTTATTTCCTGTTTCTCATTTTACGCCAGGTTAAGGATTTCTGCTGGACTTCTCTCTTCCCGAGGAAAGAAGATTTACTACTGCTTTGTTCAAAGCATCATGTTCATTTTTGCGCTCATTTCAGTAACATCTTTACTCTCCTTCCTTGTCCCTGTGCCGGTTTGCTTGCTCTTAGTTTCACTGTGGGTTCTGATTGCAATCTCTCGACCTCTATACACTAATCAACCCCGAACTGCAGCAGCAACAACGACCACAGAAGCTACAGATCATGTTTCAGATCACGATCATATCAGTGCAGAAGCTACAGATCATGTTTCAGATCACGATGAACGCACGGAGGTGGTGGTGGAAATGACCACAGAAGCTACAGATCACGATGGTGCAGAATCTACAGATCATGTTAGCAGCAACAATGACCACAGAAGCGATCATATCAGTGAACCCACGGAGGTGGTGGTGGAACTGCTTAGCTGAAAAATAATGCACGGAGGTGGTGGAAATGACTCCGTAACAAATGATTCAAGTCTACATGGACCTTTAGAGTAAGTACTTCACAATGGACACATAAAACCCTCTTCCACTAAACCCCTTCCTAGAAATCTACCTCATCGTGTAGAACTACATATGCAGTAGAATGTGTGTTGATATTTGCTTCTAGCGTCTTTTGATATCACATTCATTTTTAATCAAACTTGTATGGCAGCATTTTGCTACCTTTCTTCTTGTATGACGATTCAATTTTTTTTTCCCGATTCTATTCAAAATTCTTTTTTCCCTACCCTCCCGGGAGCTTATAGGGTTTTTCTTCTTTTGTCCTGTTACTTAACAACTGCATCTTATCAAGTAGGTTCTAACAATCCATCGATGGTAGGTTCTCTTAAACAGGTAACGAGTAGAGTTATACACAGAAGTGGAAAGTTTTAAATTCAACTGTGCCGTTCAAAAAATAAATAAATTCACCTGTGCCTTGAACAGCATTCTCTAAGGAACACTTCCTGGGCGTAATCTATTATCTTTATGATCTTTAAAAGACTAATCTTAAGGCAATAACAACGCAATGAAAGTCCATGCACTAACAATGACGGAATTAATGACGCTCTGTGCTATCTGGCTCAAACATTTTAAGGTAAAGTATGGTACATACATAACAGGTCAGCCCTCTGCTTATGGTAGAAAAAGTAACTCATCCAGTTGTGTGTGTGTAAAGAGAGAGAGAGAGAGAGAGAGAGAGAGAGAGAGAGAAGAAAAGGGCAAAAATAGAAAGTGCAAAGGTATGATATGATCATCATATTTTGTCAAGGCAGTATTGTTGACTAAAATGGGATTTTTGGGGTTCCCCACAGATACTTTCATTTAGCCCGAAAAAGCATCTTAAATTCCTATTGCTAGAAACCCCAGTAACGCATCCATAAAAGTAACGAGTCTTTTGTTTTCATATCCTACATCGAATCTCAATTAAATTGGAAGTCCGCATTCATTAGTAACTTAGCTGAATTTGAATGTAAATTATGCAATGCACAGACTCTGTAGAGTAAATAAATCTCACAATCACGAACGAATGCTCCATGAAAACTGGAAATTTAGTAGTTTTAACAATATGCAAATTAGATTTCGATTAACTGATTTTTGAATTGCTAAAGTAAAGTGAGTCCAATCGAATTTCGCTCAAAAGCAACACCAGTTTTAAGAACATTTTGGGGTACCATAGCCTCAGATTTAAAACAAATACTGTCTAAATAATGTATGAGATGATCGTATAAAACGAAATTTCTGACAACATCGCAATAAAGATGTGCAAAGCTATTTTTAAGACTTAATGATGAACCCACTTTTGTACAAAAGGGCATGCCTAAATCCGCTCGTATCTATAAAACTAGCACTGTGGACTCGGAGTAGCAATGGGGGCGGGTGCCCGCGGAGGGCTACTGGGGCGGGGGTGGGGAGAATTTTGTCCCCCCGTTTAGGAATGGGGCAGCCCCGCCACCCGTTTAAAAAAATAAAGATATATATATGTATATAATTATATATATAATATTTAATTTAATTAGTTATAAATTTATAATAATGATATTATTAGTTATATGTATCATTTAATGTATATTAGTATATGTAATATAATTGATATTATCAATTATGCTACTAATTATATATGTCTACTAATAAAAATTATTAATTATTTATACTAAATTTATTAATACATTTATATTAAATTCCTAACTACACTTAACACATAACACTTTTTTCTCACAAAAAATACAATAATAATTTAGTGATTGTATATTTGTATCAAAAGTGAAAACTTGATTATTTTAGTCATATTGGATTGTATTCAAATAACTTTTGTTTAATTATTTTTATAAGTTTCAATTGTGAAGTTATAATGAATAATAACTTGGCGATGTATTGATATTTTAGTACTTGATTATTTGCTAAAATTTAATTATAATAAAATTATATAACAAAAAATTTTTAACCCCACGGAGGCAGGGCGAGGAAAGCTGGGGGCAGGGGGAATTAATGGGCAACGGGGCCCCTCCCCCGCCCCATTGCCACCCTTCCTTGCAACCTGAGCCTGCACCGTTTTAAAGCCTCAGCCCATACTTTTATTTTTTATTTGTTCTTTTTGGCCCCAAACGTCAGCCTGCATCTGGTCCTTCATATTTTGGTTTTTAAAATAAGGTTTTGAATTCAATATTTTCTACTTATAATCTTTTTTATCTTCATCACGTAATCTAAGATTTGTGATTAGCTAATGTAGAATGAATTAAAGAAGGGTCTCTGATAACGAAAGTCAACCAAATTAAGTCTGGGAAAATTATTGATTCTTAATCTTTTGTCCGTCACTGTCATTTATTAGAAACGACCAAACTTGTCTTTTCATCCGAGATGCGTATGAAAGTCCGACCAGGGTAGCTCACCTGGTGGTGTAGTCTCTAGTTAGAGCATCCACCAGGGTTCAACTCCCTGTAACCAAAATGGGAAAAGACCCAACAACCCGAATAAGGGTTGGGGCTGAAGTTGGACCAGGCCCTTTTTTTTGACAAAAAAAAAAAAAAAATCCGAGATGCGTATGAAAGCCCAATAATGTCCCCAAATTTACTGAACCATCAGCTCTCCGCCCTTGCATTGACCTCTAAGTTCTAACGCTGCTTCCAGGAAATAATCAAACAGGACTAACAACCAACAAAACGATTTTCCACTTGGTTATGTATCATGAATACATGAGATGCTCGACTTTTGGAGACATTTCTTGGGTAACAATTCTGTTCGATGTGGACACCACCATTTTCAACATTCTTGCAGCACCACCTCTGCGGCATGGCAAAGTTTGCCGTTAATATTACTACGTGAAGGAATGTTTATAAAATTCAACGTTTAAAAAAAGAGAGAGTGAGTGAAAGAAAATTCAGGAATGAATCTCTATAAAATAAGTATTATAGAATAAATCAAATTGATTTACTATGATCTAAAGTTCGATCACATCTATGCAACAGGATATCATCAATAATGACATATCAAATACGCACATAATTGCTTTACCCACCCAACCAAAAAAAAAAGAAGAAGAGAGGATTGCATGGCCATGGAATTTATTGAACGATACAGAACAAAAAAAAAAAAAAGAAATTTATTGAACGTCATCCCCGTCTCTAGACACAGGTGAGAACACATCTGACCGCTCAATTGAATAATGCCACAGTCAGTCCACCCATGAAATTGTAATGCATGCTTCGTCGGAGTTGGAAGATTACAAAAATCAAACACTCCCAACTGGGCAAAAGCCAAAAGGCCAAAAGATTCTATACAGGTTAAATTCTTTTTTCTGGAAGCCATCAGTTTTTTTTTTTTTTGGAGGATTTCAACTGGAAAACATAAAAGATTTGCGAGCTTCGTCATGCATGGACAAGTGAACCAGGCACTTTTATGTAGTATATAAACTAATTAGCTGTTGGAGAAGTTCCACCTAGTTGCCAATGTAATCGACCACGTTGCATAGAATACACTCTATAACAGGAGTTTATATATGAGCTTTACTAATTAACTAGGATTGCGACTACTCTAGATGACCGCCTGCGTTTAAAAATTGTGCTGAATATATAATAAAATCTAAGGTTTAAGAAGACAAGGAGTGGATAAACCTTATATTTGGATTAATTTCACTTTGCACTTTGGACGTTTCCAACAATTATCTATTTGCACTGTGAACTTTGGTTCTTGACATTTTGTACTTTAGATGGTGCCATGGCCGGCTAGGGCCAGTTTGCCGTGGAAGTGAAGAGGCCTTTTTTTTCCTTATCATTCTTTTCAATCATTTTACTACCTTTGTTGCTTGTGCTACAGAAAATGAGCAAGACTTTCTTTGACACAGGAGACAAGCAGCCAGTGGGAACCAGATTTTATCGACGTCCATGTCATTCCTACCGTTAAGGATGTCAATCAATCTCCGTAGACCAGGCACTGAAGTCTGAACTCCGGATATTGTAAGATGAACCAGGAATTGGAACGGTTACCAGAAATATTTTTATATTTCTAACCACCTTTTTTATCAAAGATGAAGTTATCAACGATGTAAGATGGTGAGGTTATACCGTAATTATGAGCAATGACTTTTAAGTAATTTCGTCATGGGGTAATTGGGTGCTTAATTTGCCAGTAACTACACTTGAGTTGTTCAGTCAGGATCCATTGGCTGATATTGCCGAGCTAAGCATAGCCTAAGCTCAATGCTGCCCTTTCTTGCTAATAGTGCTATTAGGCTCCCTTGGATTGAATTCAAGCAAATATTAGCAAATATTGGATGAATCGAAAATTTTTAAAGAACTTCGATTCCGTTGCTATTTTTATTAGTAAAATGCCTATGTTTTCAGACTCGGCTCGGGAATCGACTCGGCCGAACTCAGGGGTCAGGGGTCAATGGGTTCGACCGGGGTCAATAGGGGGTCAAACCAGATGACGTCATATATACGTCATATATATATATATATATATATATATTCCTGCAAATCAAATTTACAAAATATAATCAAAGAACCCAATCATCTAAATTTATATCCAATACACCAAATTCATCCAAACTCACAAAATTTATAAAATAGAAATTCCATACATGTTTAATCCCTGACAAATAGCAATCCAAATAAGGTAACAAGCTCATGTTCAAATGCTTGATAAATATCAATCTAAATAAAACAACACGTTCAATTTCTAAATCAAAGAACTATCTAAGCCATTCTTCATCTTCATCTTCATCATCCTTTTCTCCAATTTCATAACTTTCGAAATCGATGTCATCAAGATCATCCTCATCATCAAGCTACACATTAAAAACTACAGAAGACTGAAGAGACATTGAGGTAGGAAATTACACTAAAGACTGCTGCTTTATTGGACCATAGGACATTAAAAACTGCATTAAATGGTTGTAGCATATTATTCTACCATTTATGTCCATGGTACTAGTACGGCTAATAATTGTATCCATCGGCCTTTGAGGTAGGAAGCACATAAGTTGGTCAACAAAACTACAGAAGAGACTCATTCATGTAACAGACATTTTTAACTTTTGATCCAGTGTATTCTCAAAACGAAAAGATAACTATTCGCTTGAACTGTGTGATCATTATCAACTTGAAAATTCTTGATCCAGTGTATCCAACCAGTTTGCACTGGTACTGATGCTATAACAGAGAAACGTGAAGGGACATATAAGCATGGTTGTGCGAATTATTACCAGTAAATGGTTAACCCAGATGGAACAGACAAAGAAAAGTAACCAATCATCAATGGAAGAAACTTGAAAACAAGAAGAGACAATCAGATTCAAATTTCCAGATTCTCTAATAAGGACGTGATATTCTCACCCATAATATCCAAATCCCAAATGCCCAGCATATCCAAATCCCAAATGCCCAGCATAATAAATCAAAAAATACTGAAATTTTAGTCACAGATCAACTTCAACATAATGAATTAGCTATCTTCACGACTGCTTTAGATTATAAAAATTACCAGATTTAGCTTCGGTTCACCAGCGTGTTAATTACTTGATTGAACCTTGAAATCTGAAGAAACTGGTGGTGTTGCGGCGGTGGAGGCTAGAGATTGAAGGACAGGTGACTAACGGCAACCTTGATTAAGCGACGATCGGTGAATCTCAAATGTCAGCGGTGGAGGCTTTTAGATTTTAGGGTTATTGGAGCTGAAGAAGAAAGGAAGAAAACAACGGAAAGAGAAGCAGAGGTGCTGACCCAAGTTTTGTTAATTTCGTCTCTTTTTTAGTTGGTCAGTCAAACTTCTGACTGAATTTTAGTTGGTCAGTCAAACTTTTGACTGAAAAAAAAAAGGCAGAAAAAGGGCAAAAAAAAAAAAATCGGGGTTGATCAAATTATCCGATTCACCGAATTTTTAACACTCGAGTTTTTTAACTAGTTCGGACCGGATGCCTGACCGATTTTCGATTCTACCGGTTCGACTGCCCGATCCGATCCGAGTCTGAAAACACAGAAAATGCAGGATCAAATTAGAAAAAGGTGGTTAGTGCTAAATTATAACATCTCACAATTTGTGTTGAGCGGGTAGCTTTTTCTTCCTCTTCTTCTTCTTCCTTCTTTTTTTTCCCCCTTTTTGTGCTTTTTTAGTACTTGAAACGTAAAAGTCAATCCAGAGTTTCCGAAAACCAACTTCAGGATTGGAAAGAACCAAAATTCCAGTCTTACCTCGAGACGGCAATGTCTGGCATAAGCGTTAGGTGGAAGAATTTCACAAAACTCACCCAAAAAAAAAAATATATAGGAGAGAGAAGGAGTCCTTATGTATAAGACTAGATAAGCCCCCAAAAAAAAAGGAATAAATTTAACTTTAAGAAAAGTAAAAAGGATCAAATCTAATGGAATAACGATTATCTAAATCTTGACTATATGCAACAGCGTTATCATGAAATAATGACACGTCAATTATGCATGGAATTGCTCTTAAAAGGGAGGGAAAAAAAAAAAGCATAGAATTTACTAAATCTCACCTTACCTAATTAATCCGGGGCACCCAATATTTACAAACTAGAACACACCAGACCCATCAATTTAATAATCCCCCGTCAGTCCACCCATGAAATTGTAATGTTGCTTCCAAATCCAAACGTGACGTCTTTGGAGTAGTAGGATTAATCAACTAAAAATCTAACACTTCCAATTAGCCAAAGAACCGCGAGATTTTATACAAATTATATTAATTCTTTGTCCTTCACAAGCTTGGAGTTTCAAGAAAATACGAGAGTATGAAATATCTGACGAGTGATTGACCTTTGATGAATAGACCCCTATTTATAGTTGTAGAATAGGGTAGAGGTTGAAAATGTGTCGCCTTACTTGTCTAGTCATACAGTCATATAAGAATTGCATCATTTTAATTATTATCTCTCTATTTTTTATATTTATTAATAAAGAGATAATATTAATAAATATTTCTTTGATTTCCCAGGATTATAGGGACATATAAAGTGGCACAATTTAATTGAATAAACCATACATATGTATGGATCAAATATATCCTTTTAATAAAGAAATAATTATTTAGATATTTATCCACAATTTTGCCAAATCATAGAATATAAGTGTAAAATAAGGTAATAATTGTTAGTGTGTGAATTTTAGAGAGTCTATTGTACATTGTTAGAAAAATCCTATACACACGAACTGTTTGACCCTACTCAATTTAACTCTTTGGACCACCTGGCTTTGCTTTCCCATAACTCATTGAACCATTTGGCGTTGCTCCTGCTTGGCTCTGTACAGCATCCGATGTGGGGTCTGATTAGGTGAAAGTGCAAGAGATTAATCTTTACCTATAAAGTATAAAGCACAGCTAACTTCTTCGTGAACTGTTGAAACCGCGTGAAGAACAATTTGAGCTTTGAACCCATTGAACTGTTTGGGCTTTGGACGAATTTATCTTAGGGATAATTTCAGAAACCTCTCTTAAGAAGAGAGGTTTTTGACAATTTCACTTACCTCCCTTCAGGTTTGAATAATTACACTAACCTCCCTTCATGTAGTAAAATGACTATAATATCCTTCACTTATAAATAATTCCTACAAACAAAAAAACTCTACAATTACAACTAGTCTTTTATTCTAAAACAACTGCTACCACACAAACTAAACTATTGTTCTATCTCTCTAACTCTTTCTCTTATCTTTTTTCTCTTACATCTCTTTTTTCGCAAATAGACACACACTCTCTCTTCTGTTTTCTTTTTTTATAAGTATACTTGAATTGAAATTACAAAATGACAAGTTGCTGGATCATATTTGTTATCAAACTAACTAAAGGTGAAAAAGACGGTAGTGATACAGAATATATACAGGAAAATAAAAATGATAGCTACAAAGGGAATGCGGATTAAAGAAGGTTACGATATTATACCAATTATGTAAAAAAGAATTTTGAGATATAAAAACTATAATTAGATTTGCCTAGAGACATGGGATGTGGTCTCTAGTGTTGCTTTTGTTTGCTCCGTGTTGGTATTCTTAGTAGGTTACATTATTTTAGTAACAACAAAGTTAAATAGTGACATTGATCAATTCAAACATTGAATTTAGGGGAAAAAATGAGACTAAATATTAGGTTGAATGCAGACTTTAATGGTCGTAGTTGATTTGCATGGAAAACTTTGAGGCGGCAATAGTAGGCTGCCAAAATTGCAAGAATATGGGAATTAAGGTGAAGTGATTTATTGAGTTCGTTAGGATGGTGATTATGCCGATTACAATAGTTGCAATATCAAAAAAATTTATTAATTTGTTTTCCCCCCTTCTAAGTAACAAAGGGACATTTTAGGATTTTTGAGGAGAAAGTTAACATATTGGGTCTATATTGTTACTGAAATGCTAATCATAGGGGAGGTAGATGTAATTTTTTAAACTAGAAGGGAGCTTCTTGGAATAGTCAGAAACCTCAGGGGAGGTTCCTGAAATTATCCCTTTATCTTATTGGCTGTTTAAACCCTTTGGCCTTGCTCCCTGTTGTTTGCTTCCTCGTTATTTCGCTTGTACTTCTTCCTGTCGGTCCTTTTTCTCTCGTCGTCTATTGACTTTGAACTCTTCGAGTGTGTGTATATGCATAGTTTCCTATGCAGAAGATAAAATAGATCGAGTTGTTAGAAACTGAGAATCGGGGAACAGGGTCGATCCAGAAGATTTGTAGTTTTCTCTTGGGCAAATGGCAATAGAAGGTCATGCTCCTTTTTCTACGGAAGGTTTGGGGCCCTGTGAACTATCATGTTCCCGTTCAACTTACCATTCACCTGACCTTCTGAAGCAACTGTGGGTTTTCTGGAGCAGATGCGGCGATGACGAAGGACGCTGCGGAAAGTCTCATCATCTCTCAGCCAGTAAGTATGGAGTTCTTTCAATAATCTCTCATATATAATATGTATGTATGTATGTATGTGGATATTTTTGTTGGACTATTTATCACAATTAAATTTGTAATAGCTATAAAGTCTGACTCTGATAAAACTCCTGGGGAATAAATTGGAACAATTTAGAACAGAAAATATTCTAGTAACTAATTAGTTTTTTATGACAAATTAAACGATTATATGGGTGTTAGAAAGATACAAAGACTTGGGCCATCCAATTGGAAGGTACATCTATTAATGTTTGGGAAAATTATACATGGATACATCATCAGATCTGTAGATTTAGGTTGCAAGTCTGTGAATTTGGAATTTTTCTAAACTGCAATTTGCTCAAAGTTTATGATGGATCACGAGTACATGTATAACTTTCTTTCTTTGACCCTTTTTTGCGTCTCGGTAAAAGCAGGGGTCAATCAGTAGAGTACTCTGCAATTAATAAATACAGAAAGGCCCAACTCGACCATTCATAGCCAAAGTAGAGTATATACTAGTAAGCATCCTTTAATATTTTTTACTGATTTTCCTATTGCAGCTGCTGACGGTGCCATGATTAAGAACCAGATCAAACGTTTTCTAGAACTTCTTTTAGACCCACTTTTGCCGGAGTGGTGGCGGTGTCTAGTTCAGTTTTGGGGTTTAGTGAAGATTGGCGACAAAACATATTTGACAACTTGTGACCAGCCTTTTGCTCTCCAATACTCCAGTCATCTAGAGGTCAAGAAACTATGTGAATATAGGAAGCACTGTTTGGAGTACTTAATACCCGTGGATGATGATGATGATGATGATGATGATGTACAGCTAATTGGTCCCCCTGGTCGGGTGTTCTGCAGTGGGTTGCCTGAATATGCACTTGATGTGCGTGATTACACTAGTAGAGAGTATCTTCAACGTGATTATGCGGTCGACTGTGTTGAGCAATACTGGGCGTTGCCAATCTATCATGCTCCTGGGCACGTCCCCATTGGTGTACTGGAAATTGTATCACCACATAATTCTTACATTCCTCAACATTGGGTTCTGGAGAAGCTTCAGGTTCGACTTTTCTCTTTTTAAGTTGCTTAAGTACTTCTTTCCTATTGCTGACAAGGACCTGGTGGTGGTGTTTATGATTTATGAGTTATAATTATTACTATAATTTTATCAATAAATTAGATAATATATGAAGTGGGTGCAGACTCCCTTGTATAAAAAGAGGACCTTAGAGGACGAAGCCCAGGCTGTAACTAATTCATTTGTGATGACTAATTTAAAGATAACTAATTAATTTATTATTTGAACTAGGTAATGGATGTAGGGGGTAATTTATAACATAACCAACCATTGTCTTGTGTGCTATATAGTGCAAGATTTGTGGTAGCATAACATTAATGATTTATGTTATTAGTGAACTCAAGACCAAACAAAATTTGGCACTTAATAAGAATTCTGGGATAAATCTAACTTGAATAGGAGATGCTTGGCATGAATTTTGTAGATATCTCCATGTCCTTTACAAATTTTGGGATAAATTGTGGTTTCCAGTTGTTAGGCGGTAGTAGAAGAGGTGTTTTTATAAATTAATCCAATTTTTTAACTGCTTATAACTGCAAAAACTATGGTGACTGTCACCCTAATATTAATCTTCTCTTTATAAGTTATTTTTTAAGCGAAACAAGTTGTTGCTAAAAAATCTATGGCGTTTGAAGGAGGTTTTGGCTTTTTGGAACTTCTATACCAAAATTAGTTGAGCAACCATACAAAGAGCTTGTCTTATTGGTTTTTTTTTTTTTTTTTTTAAAAAAGCCAAAGCAAACACTTTGAAACATGAAAATAACACTTTAATTTATTTATGACCCATGGATAATGTGTTTGCCAGAATCTACCACGGGATCTGAATCTGACAACTACTTGTGTAAGCCTCCTTGCAGAAGTAAATTCATGTGAGTGACTCGAGTATTTTTTTTCTGCTTTTATACTGCATAATCTTGGCTGATCTTTTAGGCTATGCATTCCATGCTAATACTTTTAAGCCAAACATCTACAGGTCAAGATGGTGAAATTGCCCAAATTGGCAAAGCATTGTTAGGGGCGAGTGCAACACATCAACTGGATGATACTGAAACTTGGACTAGTTCTGGAGAAATACTAAGTTCTCATTATGGCGTAGATTTTATTCGGAAGGGACAAGGGGTAGTTGGGAGAGCATTCTCATCCAAAAGTGCATGCTTTTGTAGGGATGTAAGACAATTAAGCATAACAGAGTACCCGGTGGTACACACTGCACGATCCTGTGAGTACTCTGCCTGTTTTGCAGTTTGTTTGCAGAGCTCTTGCTCAAACAATTGCATTTACGTATTGGAGTTCTTCTTACCTACGGATGAAGAAGACTATGGGGATCCTAGGACATTGTTGCGCAGCCTAATGGAGTTATTGAAAGAACGCCTCGGAAGTTCTTTTAAGATTGCTTCAGGACAAGAATTGGGGCAGAAATTGACTGTTGAGGTTATTAAGGTCTCTCCAGGGAATGAATTTGATTCTTTTGAAATCTGCAATACTACTGGTATGGAATCTACACCTAGGCTTGGAGAAGTACAAGGAGGAGGAGGAGGAGAAGGAATGACGCAAGTTGATTTCTCATCTCAGCAAGTTGATGCTGCAAATGCTTATATAAATGGTGTTCATGGACAGCAGAGTGGGATTGTTGGATCTCCACCTAGATCAGAGCGTGCACAGGGCTTTGTCGACATATCATATCTAGAATTAAATCTTGCAGGAGTTGATGTTGCGCACAATTCTATGGATGGTGTTTATGAACAGCAAGCTGGAATTGATAGATCTTCAACTGGACAGGAGGTCGTGCAAAACATGGTCAGCATAGCACATGATGAACCAATTGTGGAAGATCCTGAAAGAGATGATGCTAGTATAGAAGAGAGTGGCGATGAAGTGACTAATTTAAAGATGAAAGAGCCTAGTTGTATTTTAAAATGCAACCTTGGAATTACTCGTGAGGTTCTTGAACAAAATTCTGCGAGGAAACTTGAAGATGCTGCAAAAAATATTAGAGGTAATTCTTAACTGTAGCACTTCTCTAGATCAGAATTGAATTCAAATGTTGGTTAATGCATCGTGATTTGATCTGGATCTGTTTCGAAAGATCTAGTTTACATGTTGTAAAGGCTTTTTCCTTAACTGAAGTTTTCCTTTTTGAAATCTGCAGTTAGTCGATCTACATTGAAGCGTATATGTAGGGATTTCGGTATTAACAGATGGCCACCTCGTAAAGCAAGAAAGGTTAGTCAAGCACTTGCTGTACAGAAAACTGTTCAACCTTCTACGGAAGATACTCATGAACAGCACCGGTCAGATGCAACGAGGGTAGAAGATGATAATGGCATGTGGGTGAAGGCAGAATATCAAGGGCGCATGATAAAGTTCAGACTTCCATTTTCTGCCCGTAAAATCGATTTGGAGGAAAACGTAGTACAGCGACTGAATGTAGCCCTGGGAAGTTTTATAATTGAGTATCAGGATGAAGACAGTGATCGGATATGGATAACATGTGATGAAGTTCTGAGGACGGCAATGAGCACATTAAGCTCATTGGATAGGACTACAATCAAAATGTATATTGTTGAGGACAGTCCAAGTAAGAGAGATCAATAGATTTTTAAGAATTATATACTATAAAGTTTAGCAGGAGAGCAAGGGAGCACTATTGACATCAATAGTGTACTTTTTTTGTATACATATTAAAGAGTATGCTGAACTTTGGATATATAACCAAGTTAATATGATTTGCAACGTTAGCTCAATTTTTTTAAATACAATATATTATTTTATTTTAGAATGATAATAACGTTTTCAAATTGGGATATTTCAATTCGGTGGTTAAATCAAGTTGATTATCAAACAAATAAAACTTTCACCAGCTTAAGATTTTGAGCCTTCAAGTTTAAGACTTCCACTTCCAATTTTATTGTTGGCCTTAAGGCTCAGTAGCAACTGGCAAGTTTTGGGCTTTATGGTCCAGCAAGGAGCTTAAGTGGGTTATTGGTAGTCAGGTGTCTAATATGGGGGGAAAAAATTGGACAAAAAATTGGCAAGCCATTAGCAAACGATTAAGGAAACAAAATTCTTGTCAGCGGATTGTAGTTCTTTATGCACCAACAACGCCCCCCCCCCCCCCAAAAAAAAAAAAAGAGGTTGACGTATCCAAAAAGCATACGCTCAAATTGTGAACTTTTACATTTAAGTTTTCAGAACCCTTTTTAACTTTTTAGTTTGTCTAAAAGGAGCCCAATTCCGCTAGTTAAGATTGCCTCCAAATATGAAGACTTTTGGCAAAGCTGAAGACAAATGTAAGCATTTATAATGGTAATCAGACTTGCCATTACCTCTTGACCTTTTCTAACCAAAGTTAGAGTTACGGCTTTTACAAACCTAAACTCCAGAAGAACCTCCAAAAGCCGGCACTTTTGGAGGCCTCCCAGGAGACTTATATCTACCCAACCCAACCCCCCTAGAACCGATGTGGGATGGCAACCCCACAAGGGCAAGCCAGTAGGCCGGCCGCTGCTAAGAGATAAAGATCCCCCACCAAACCCAGTATGCTACCCTTGCAGGAATTTGCCTCTTGACCTTTTCTAACCAAAGTTAGAGTTACCATTACCTGAGTTGGCAGAAAATGCCATTACCTGAGTAAGTACTAATTATCTTATTAAATGGCTACTGTCAAGGTAAGGTTATATGAGACAATAACCTGTAGTTGGCAGAAAGGGGGAAACAAGAATAACAGAATACTAGCAGACTACAAACAAGTTATCTATTAATTAATTGTCATCTATTAATTATCTCCACAGCCTTGCATTCATTTTCATTCTTTTCACCAGTCTAGCAAGTTATCTCCACAGCTTATATGCCGTTAACAATGATGGGTACCAAGCAGATGCAGAATTACTAGTCTAGAAGAATGAAAGGTTTGTGCACGTTTTTGTCCTTTTGTATATTCAGCAGTTGCTAATGGAAGACCAAAAATTGTGCATGGAGCAAAGAAAGGAAAAAGTGTAATATATTAAAGCATCCGCTGCACATTCTTGTCTCAAGGGAAATTAAAAAAAAAAACAAATGGAATTTAATCAAGAAATTGGTTGTTTTGGGTCCCAAAGCCCCAAAAACTCGTGGTTATGACTGATGACTGGTTGTTGTGTATGGATCTAGATTTAGATGCCTTCAATTCGGAGATTTTTTTCCCCATTCATTGATCATTGGTTAGCAATCACTAGTCACTTTTTCACGTACCTGCTCAATTACAAGAACGAAAAGGACAATACATTCTTTTATGCGTACATGTTCTAGGAGCTATGCTAACTATATTTGTGTATGATGTGCTGATACTTTTTGTGGCAGAAAATTTAAAAATTTCGTTAGCATTTTTGTCAAAGGATGTAAACTCCAAATGTTAAAGATTCATAATTTGCTTAAACAAGCTTTTTTGTCATCATACAAGAATTGAAGTGCTTAGAATTGGAGCTTTTCAGAAAGGAAATTATACAATTCACAGCGTACTATTTTTGAATTGTTGGAATACGTAGGGTTTCAAAATAGAGCAATACTTTCTTTTGTCATTGAGAAAACAGTTCTAAAACAACC
Source organism: Coffea eugenioides (assembly GCF_003713205.1). Taxonomy (NCBI): domain Eukaryota; kingdom Viridiplantae; phylum Streptophyta; class Magnoliopsida; order Gentianales; family Rubiaceae; genus Coffea; species Coffea eugenioides. The sequence goes on from NC_040040.1 coordinate 48,071,479, forward strand.
ATTAAATGAGACAGAATAACTAAATAATAAAGGAAATTACTAGAGAAAATGCATTACCAGAAAACAAACAATATAAAAAATCGCTCTCTTCTAGTAATTTTTTTTTAGATTTTTTACCGGACAAAAGGAATACAAGAAAATTGGTAAAATTGTTCCTTGGGTGTTGTTATCCCACCTTGTGTACTTCATTGTTTATAAAAAAAAATGAAAACAAAGATAAAAAGAAGGAAGAGAAACCCATTGCTGAAACTGCCAAATAATTTTTGTTCTTCAAGTTATTAATTTAGTCCTCAAATTTAGAAGGACGCATTTTGTTCCAGGTCATGATATGGATATATGCCAAATTAGTCCTTATGCCTGTATCTCACCAGGAAGGCCAGGGGAATCACACCCGTCTCAAGTCTCAACTCACAAATCGCTAGAAACGGTTAATGGCACAAATGAACCAACCTCCTCTAGAGAAGTTGGCTACCATATTTTGTGAGATAGAACGTTAAAAATTCAAATCTTACCTTCCATCAAAAATTTGTCACTTAATGTGGTTTCTCTAAAATCCATATGAGTGCTTAATGCACCCGTATGATTCGATGATGGTTCAATTCCCGTCGATTCTCCATGACCCCATTGGCTTATGTCCCTAGTATATGTTCAATTAAAACTAGGAGTAGAAGTAAATGTAGATGGTGACAATAGACCAAAAAAGAAAAATGTTAATGGCACAAATGGATCGAATTGATGTAATTTAGACCTTTTGTTTTTTGCTTGAGGATTTTACCTTAATAACCCATGCTGGACCAAAATAACATGGTTTGATCTATACGGAATCGGACAGGTATGGTTGAGTTAGATACAATTGGGTACAATTGTTATATTTCATTCACAACTTAGTGTACACTTAAAGATGCGATTGTATTTATTTATTGAATTAGTGTGTAAGAATAAATTTTGTGAGAACAATAAAATTATATAAGAGAATCTATATTATGAAAAAAAATACAACAACTGGACGATTGCATTAAAATTCTAATCGCACTTATCCCTGATCCCTATGTATATCATGAACAACTAACGATGGTTACAAAAGCCTCATCCATTTCAATTCTCATTTGCGGTCTTTCTGTTATGATTTCAGTTCCTCAAAAACTTGAACTCTTTTTTTCCTTCTTCATTTTTTTAAGTGCAAGTGGGGGTCTCAAATTTGAGATCTCTTACTTATACTCTCTTTTGTATCATCTAATTCATTTCTCCCCTGAACTCTCATTTTCAATCATTGTGTTATTTCAATCCCTCGAAAATTTTGTGTGATCTTTTAAGATAGAAAGATGAGTGAGTGCATGATCTTTTAAGATGGAAATATGAGTCTGTATCTTTTAAGAACCAACATTTTTATAGATTTGAGTGACCGAATTAATACTGTTTACTTATATATGTAAAGGATTATTATAGCAATTCTCCAAAAAAAAAAAAAAGAGGTTATAATCTAGTCAAATTAGTCTTACTGAGTCCCTGTTTATTTACAAATCGATGGAGAAATAATCATGCATGCTTTTGGTTGCTTTTGGCCGAGTAAAAGTATGGACTCCAGTAAAATCTTTTGAGGAAGGCAAATATTAATACTGTGATTTACAATGCAGGACCATTTTTAGTGATTCCTCTGTAACAATTTTTATCATGTATTGGTTTATTTTCCCTTCAAAAATTAAGCAAAATGATGGCCTTTCTTTTTCCAGGGAAATCATAAATAAATGTACATCTAGTGCCATCTATTCACCCGAAAATATGGCTTTTAGTTTAAAAGGAAAATTGCCAATAAAGTTTCTTCTTTTTTCTCTTTTTTTTGACTTTGTTTTTGTTAAATCTGAATTTAGTTATAAGTGTCAATTTTAGCATACTTCATCTCTACTGCCTAGGTCAATTATAATTGAGCCCATCATGGTTGAACTTTTATATTTGTTTCTTTCAATTTATGTGGCTTTCTAATCACATTAATATTGAATAATATTAGGAACTTTTTTTTTGTCAGCAACGATACAGACCCAACTAGACTAAAAAAGTGTTATGACACGATTCATAAATTTTTTTTGCTGCAAATGAGATTTGAATCCTCACGTACAGCCCAAAAAAGGATTTAAATCCCTCCCTGATTGTCACTGAGGCATTGGCCCAGTGGTTAATAATATTAGGAACATTATAAGTATCAAAATTACAACTTTTAGTTCAATTGACCAGCATGTCAAGAATTGTTTCCAGTCAAATCATCGTCATGCCAAATGCGAAAAGCAAAATTCGCCAATTAGGTCCCAAATACAATAATGGCTATTGTTAAGGTACAAAATTGTGGATTAAGAAGGTTTGCACAATACCAAAGTTGGGTTTGTAGAGGTATGCTCAATTTTGCTCTTGCTTTCTGGTCTATGAGTTGCATAGCTTCCATTCTACAAAATCCTGAATAAGCCTTTGTGCTTGCTATTGCAAGCGGACAAAGTGTGGAGAGATTTTGCTCTTAGATTGCACTTTACTACTGAAGGTACAAGGTAACTCTATATTCCCACTTGATACATGTCATTTATTGATTAAATATGATTACAATTATACTTGATCCATTTGAATCATGTGCTTAAATGAACAAGTGTGTGAATGATTGTTCCACTTTGAAAATTATCTTGTAGTTGATGCAATTTATTGGTTCAATAGTTAAGTGACTGAGTTGTTGTGTGTGGATAGAAATTGCCATTTGAATAGATAAATAGCTATATTTACATGCTTTGTTATTTTTGTATTGAATTTCGTAGACCTGATAATTGTTTGATACAAGTTAGTGTTTGTAATGAGGAAAATTAATTTCCTCTCTAATTATTTGTAGATGCATGTATTGATCGAAATAATGGTTCTTAGTTGTAGTAGTCAAACAAACAAATGCTATATATAAATTTTCTATGTTTAAGTTTAGGGCTTGTGGGTTGAAATTTAGGATGGATCAAACAAACAATATTGAAAAACTTAATGCTAAAAAGTAATTTGGGAATCAAAAGGCAAGAAAAAGATATGTATTGTTATCGGTAGAAAAAAAAGATAAAGTACGATTGGAACAACAGAAAATAAGCGTAAAGCATTAAAAATTCATGTTCATTTTGTTAAAACTACTAAACAAAACAACGGTGAGTGTTCCTGATTGAACAACCTAATTTTGTTTCAAAGTGGCCTTGTTTGGATTGCAGTTTTCCGTCGAAAAATTACGTTATTTTCCGTGATCACATTTCCCTATTATCTTTTTCCCTCACATACATCAAATCGCTACAGTAATTTTTTCATGAAAAATCATGGAAAATGCAATCCAAACACAATTAGGGGAAAATGATACATATGATAACACCATGAGTTTCCATTTGTATTAGACATTGAAAAGGAAAATAGGGAACCGTGCCGTTATTGCTCAATAAAAGAATCTAGCCAAGCACCAGAAAAATGTAATGCTAATTATGACAATAGAAAGCTTAAGGAATATATAAGTGTGTTCCACTTGATATCAAGTAATCAAACACTGTTAAGTTATTTGACCACACCACAGGTATCAATCGCCACGCTTCGCGTGGGACTTCCCTCTAGTATTTACAAGACAGCTCAGCTTGGACCTCTTTCACATGTCAATTGAGGCCCAACTGAAATAAGGCAACCGGCTGTAGGGTTGGCTTATCAAACGAGCCTTGATGATGGACGGAACCCGAAAAATTTTTTTGCGTGTATTAATGACAACCGGCTGTGAATTAATGACTTTATTTTTTGCGTCAAAACCTGAGTTTTGTTATCACTAACAAGCTACTTAACATACTAGTCGTGTTTTCAGAATTACGATCCCGGCCTTAACATGCCATGTTGTACCAAATGGATTATGGTTATGAAATTGGTTTCTTGTTAATTATTCTTACAAGGAATACTTACAGTTGAAAAAGATTCAATTCTTGCATACTGAACAATAAATGTTTTTAAGGCAAATGGCAAAAATAAATATGAATGTCAGATTTTACTTTTTAGGACAAAAATGAATATTGCAAAAATGTCAGATTACTTTTTAGGACAAATGGCAAAAAATAAATATGAATTTCATCATTTGTTTAATTATAAATGATATCTAACTTTTTTGCCATAAAAAATGACCTTGTGTAGGTCACATGATTGATTCAAGATAAAAAGTAGTCAAAAACATAGGTTGGGACAAAATTTTACAAACTTAATTTTGTAAGGGACGTAAAGTTACTCTTTTAAAAGTGAATGATAAAAAAATTCATTTAACAAAATGTGAATAATGTTTTGAACATTTTTTCATATTTTTATATATATTGTGGATAATTAACAGTCTTAGTTACCTTTTACATTCTAATTACAAGCTCTATACAAGTTACTATTAAATATACGATATTAATTTCGATATGCACACATGGTATCTCAAAAGTCAATTACTTTGTTTAGAAATCATACAAAGGTTAAAAGGTTATAACATTATATGCTTCCACATTGTGAATTTCACCTATGCATTTTGGATTATCTCTTGGTTATTTGTGATTATTTATGTAGTAGAATAATTCATTAATGTAATTATTCAATTGCAAAACTTCATGTATCAAATGCGAAAATTGTGTATATGCACAAACTATTTTTTTTTCTTTTGCATAGTTATTGATAGTTGGGATAGCCATCACATTTACAAATTATAAGAATAGTGTTTTTTTGACAGGTTATCAGCTTGTGCAATAATAAAAATCTGTTCAAACTAAAAATAATTTATGTAGATAGCGGTGAGTAGGGTCGAATCCACAGGGATTGGGAGTAATTATTTCTTTTCAAGTTCACAGTGACAAGGGGGTGTTTTTGTGCAGAAAGTGACAATCAAATAAATTCAAATAAAATCTAAGAAACTACTAAAAATTAAATAACAAATTACTAAAATCAAATGAGTGATAATTAAGGATCTAGCCAAGAAATAACTTCAGCAATGGTTCACTTAATTGATCATCGATGCAAAGCCAATTCTAATTATTTACTAATAAATAGGTTATAACTGCCAAACAAGCGATGACAGTCAACCCCTCCTTACTGTGTCGGTGATTAAGGTACGCCCGTTAATCACTGCTCTAATTGAGAAATAATCTTAGGTACGTCCGTAAGATTTAATTCCCCAATTGCCTTACGTATTAGAGGAGCCATATTCTAACCAAATAACATACTACCAGGGTTATTTTAGGTTAGCCTGCGTATTCCCCTGACACAAATCCAATCATGCCAGTTATCACTATTTTGAGACAATTAAACAATTACGGATTTAACGTCCCAATTGACAATAGATTATCAAATTAACTAATTATTCGGATCCAAGACAATCAATTAACTAAACAATCATAAGCACTGTAACCAGGGAATATGCGAATACCAATAAATAAAAAGAAAAGATAAAATTAAATCGATCTCACCCAATTGACAATAAATTATCAAATTAACTAATTATCCGGATCCAAGACAATCAATTAACTAAACAATCATAAGCACTGTAACCAGGGAATATGCGAATACCAATAAATAAAAAGAAAAAATTAAATTAAATCGATCTCACAATTTTTAGACGAACCAAAGCATCCGTTATTCCTTGACTAGAGTGAAAAAACTAGTTCATGGTTGATGAACAAAACCCACACGCAATTGAAGAAATAACTGCGGCCATTGTCCTAAGAAAAATTCTAACGGAAAGCTACAGGGAAAATATGGTTCAATTCGTCACCTGCTGCAGACGAAAACTACCAAAAGGAAACAAACAGAAGGAAAAAGTCAAAGCTCTCCAGTTCCTATCATGCGTGACTAAGAAAACAAGAAAAAAACAAGAAGAAAAGTTCCTCCGCTACTGGCCGAAAAAAGAAACAAAAGTAGTCCTCCTCCTCTTCTGCGCAATTCCTATCTAAGTAGCCTACTGCTCGCCGCACGAGAGGAAGAAGACTCCCCGAGGTTTGCTTTCTTTTTCCTTTTTCTAGTTGCTGTCTTCGGTCAAAATTACCAAAAAGGTCTTGCATCTCCTTGTTCCAAGAATGCCCTTAATTGTCTGCTATTTGAACTCTTTCACGATGACTGTCAAATTGGCCTTAATTGTGATATTTTTATTCTACTCCCTGAAATAAATGCAAATTACGAAAAATGAGTAGAATCTAATAATTAATTCACATTGGGTTAGGTAATAGAGGAAATTAATAATAAAATAAATGATAAAATCACACCCTATCATTTTTCTTAAAGAAAAAGGAAAACGTTGGTTAAATTATATTAAAAAGAATTAAAAAAAGGGTAAATGAAATAAAGAAAAATCGCTTTTGAACAAATAAGCAGAATTAAAAAATTGAATGGCAAATTACTTTAAACAAATGGAAAAAAAGAAGAAGGGATAGTAAATGTGAAAACTGTGTAAATGTAGGTACATTTTATTATAATAGAATACTCAGTGAATGTAGGTGTATGGTTATCTATACAGACTATACTATATATAAAGTTTGAAGAAGGGATTTGGGGTTAACATTTTATGAAATTTATTTTTTGCCCTTATAAAAACTACTTTTACTTTAACTATCTATAATTACTTATGACTATTTTTACTTTTAACTATTTAATTATATGTTTTCAACGTATCCACCACTAAATATTGTAACTACTAATATAAAATTATTTTATGAAAATTATTAAAAGATTAAAGTTTGTTTCGATAATAAAAATTTTATTTAAAATATATTATCATAGATATTATATATTTTTTGATTGCACACACATTGGATGTGCATTTGAACACGGAATTGTAAATGTTATAAATGCTAGTATGTTAATTTGAACACGAGATTGTAATTGACATTTATCTAGATATCTTTGCTTGCTTGTTTCAATGGATTTGTTATCATTAGATAATCCATATCACAACAAAACCTTTAATTTAGCACTTACTTTTAAGAGTAAACTTTGACTTTTACGATAATTTGGTTATCCTTATAATTAGATAATATTAATATATTAAAAAGTCTCAAATTTTGACACTATATTACTGGTCAAATTTGTGATTTATAGGCTGTCATGTCTAATACAACTAGTTGCAGAGTTAGGATTTAAATTGACAACCATCTAGTTATTTCAATAATTGAAGCGTTCAATCTTTGAAACATTTGTATTATATGATTTATGTTTATGATTATTTTATCTACAATCTCAATTCTAGTTTCTTGGAGTACCACGTTAATTATACTTATGATTACTTATCTACAAATTCGACATCGATTTGAAAGTCTCCATGTTATATCCAAGATTACTTATCTAATTTCTAAATTAAAATTAAAATTTACTAGGTCAATTACTCATCATAGTTGTTAAAATCACAATCCGGATGTAGAATTGTTATTAGGATCAGAATTTTACCTTAAACAAACAAAATCGGTAGGATCGCATTCTGGGTCATAGGATTGTAATACGATCTTACTATTTCAAGATATTACTATAAACTTTTTTTGATCATAACTTTCTATAGAAAACTCGGAATTGAATACCATCTGTGGCCTTAGATTTGAAAGGCTATAAGCACATGTAAGTGTCTCATGCTAATTCCTTACCCACAAAAAATGGTGAACATTTAAAATTGATCCATTAAGAAGATGATCTTTTGTAAGTTATCGCTTAGGACACTTATTTGGGGTTTTTATTCTGGTAAATTAAGTATTTTTGTTATATCAGGGTAAGTAAGTAGTAGGCTAAATTTTGAACCCAAAATACATGATTTTGTCATAAATTTCTATCTCATAATCTTCTTCAATTATTTGTTTATTGTATACTAATTTTTTAGTCGAAGAAAATATATTTGAAGCATTTCATTATGTATGTAATATTTATTTATCTTCTTATACATATAAAAAATGATGTAATCATCAATAAATGTTATAATTAACTAAATATATTGTGTTTAATTATCTTATTAATAAATACTTAAAGGGTCTATGTACATATAAAATCAACTTTTCCAACTATCTTGTCCATTAATTACGTATGGATTTAAAAATAAGAAAGAATAAGACTTTTAGTTTGATCACATGCATTACAATATGTTACATATAGTCTCAAAATTTTTATTTTATTTTAGACTCCCCAAATACTTTAGGTAGCATAAGTCACACAACGCATAAGTTACATTATCTATTATATTGATTACATATGAGTTACAATATTTATTGCTCTATATGTGAATTGCAAATTTAAAATTATTGGTATGAGTATTTTTTACGTTTTTTTTTTATCGGATCTATCCATCCTACGATCTCGTCTGCAGACACAAAAACAAGATCTTAAATACGATCCCAATTTTGAAAACTTGATAGATATTAGAAACTGAGGACTTGGACCACTATTTCTTGCATTCATCAGTCACCATTAATCCCAATTCATCCGCCATGAGCTAGATTTCCTCAATCCCTAATCATCAGCTCCATCTTTCACAAAAGAATCCCCTTTTTCAATCCATCTGCCATTATCCTATTACTGTCGGTGAAAAATAAAAATAAAAATAAAAGAACCGACGGGAAACAGAGGAGGAGCCGCTGCCACTGCTGGGTCGTCGGAGTTTGTCCATACCACCACGGTTATCAAGTCGTCATTTAAAATGCACTGTGAGCTCTTACTTCCTTTCCAACTTTAATCTCAATTTGACTTTTTTTTATCTGCACTTATTTTGCAATTTTCATGGCTGAGTATACTCTTTGGCTTTCTTGGACTGAAATCATATTTTGATTACAAGTTTTGGGTCTTTCTCTTGTTGGAATTGTATGAGATCTTTAGAATTTTCGTATGCCCATCTACTGTTTGAAGAAATGCCTAAACGAGAACTTGAAGTAAAGAGACAAATCTCTTGTATCTGTGCGCGTGGGGCGGAGCTCCGATCAGTCCAACGCTGATCGGAGCCCGTGACTTCGCCGGAAAGCCATCAAAGACCTAGAGATTTTTGTTTTGATTTTCTTCAAAGATTGTAAATTTTGGGGCGAAGATCTGGCAAGTCCAATGCGCGCCGGAAATGATGATTTCTAGTTGCCGGTGAAAGTTCCATTGAAGAAACAAGAACGCAGGTTACGCAGGTTTCTCCATTGTTTCAATGGAGAAAGATGACACATTTGTGATTTCACCCCAAAATTTACAATCTTTCAGATTTACCACCGAACTTGTTTTGGGTAGTTTTAATTAAGTCCTAAGACTAGATTTGTCAACTTTTGCTTCATTAGTCTATCTATTTGTCAATTCACATTGTAATTAATTTATTTCCTCTTTTTAGAAGTGATGTAACCCATATGGGACACAGGAGCAATTGAATCTTGTAATTTTCTTTTTCTTTTTTCTTTTATATTTTTTCTTAATTACTTTTTATTTTGTTGCATATGATCGAGTGGGCAGAGCGTGCGTTGTTTCGTGGCTTTTACAGCTGAAGCTTTGAAATTAATCATTTCATTTTATTTCACTCTTTATGTGTTATGTAATTTTTTTTAGAGGAAAAAATCTGGGGAGCCCTTAAACTATTGTCGTTGTCAACTTTTGGCCCCTCATCTAAAATTTGTTTCCGATTGATCCTTAAATAATTAAAAATGCATACTTTGAGGACTTCCGATGACTTTAAGCACAAATCTGACCGGAATTAAAGGGCATTTTTGTCTGTTCATGTCAACTCATATTCTCGCAAGACTTCACCCTGAAGAGAGAATAGGCCGACACAGACTCCCCGCACCTCGCCCTTTCCACTCCTTTTCATTTCTTATTGTACTCGTTAATTCCTCATTTAAATACAGTAACAGCCCCAGCTAAAATTATCCCTTTGGCAAAATCTCAAAGCAATAATATTCCATCTAGCTCATACATACCCAAAATTGAATTCGGAGCAAAATATTCCTCCGGAAATTCAAGAAATCAACCATGTCTAAATCAAGCAAGTCTCTCTACCCAGAAATGATCGAATCAAATCCAGAATCTACTTCACAACTCTTACCGAACGCAGATCAAAGAAGACCCACTTCGTCTTCCTCCTCATCATCTCTCTACCCTTCTATTGATTTGAAAGATCTAGCCCAAAATCTCTTTCCGGACGACGACAACCACGATGTTCAAGTTGAGATTCAGCAGGGTCCGGGCAGTCAGAGGAACATAGCTTTTGAGTCATCCGAGGAAGTAATTATCAAAATCCCAGGTGCTATACTGCATTTGATTGATAAAGAGCAGAGCGTTGAGCTGGCAAATGGACAACTCTCAATCGTTATGCTCCGGCAGGGTGATAACGTCGTGGCGGTGCTCGCTAGGATCGACGACAAAATTCAGTGGCCCTTGGCTAAAGATGAAGCTGCAGTCAAGCTTGACGAATCCCATTATTTTTTCACTTTACGAGTCCCACCCGAAAGTACTGACGGTGTGTGGAGTGAAGAGAATGTTTTGAATTATGGGCTGAATATCGCTGCAAAAGGGCAGGAAGGATTATTGAGGGAGTTGGATGGGGTATTGGAGAAGTACAGTGCATTTAGAGCGGAGAAGGTGGCGGAGAAAGGGGCGGCTGAAGAGACAAAAATGCCCTTTAATTCCGGTCAAATTTGTGCTTAAAGTCATCGGAAGTCCTCAAAGTATGCATTTTTAATTATTTAAGGATCAATCGGAAACAAATTTTAGATGAGGGGCCAAAAGTTGACAACGACAATAGTTTAAGGGCTCCCCAGGTTTTTTCCTCTTTTTTTTATTTGTTTGGGTATTTTGTGTTAATTAAGTAAATATTATGTGTTTAGCAATAGATTAACTCATTTTTTGCAATCGGTTTTGTTAGGTGTAGGGGGTGCTTGAGAATAAAACTTTGACCGTTTCTCCTTACAAATGTAGCTTTCGAACTTATTTCTCTGATTTTGAAAGACATGGAATTATCTAGTTAAAGGATTTTAATTTGTGTTTTAGAGATCAAAAATTACTTTTAGGTGACTCGGTATAACTAAATCCAATATTGGGTGGCAATTCAAAATTTTTGAAAAATCCTTTTTCTAGACTTTAGTGGGCCTAAATCTGCGGTTTTGTTAAGTTCTATTGCGGGGTTTTTTTTTTTAATTTTTATTTTGGAAATAATGTCCGGGGACAGCTTCAACCATTAGAGCGATGTGAAGGCTTTGTACTTGTACCATTTAGGTTCTAGCTTTTGCTTGCTTCAATGATATTTCGATTATTCTTCCTGTCGGCCCCTTTTCTCAAAGCTAGGCCTGTCAAAGGGTCGGGTCTAGACCCGGATCCGGACCGGATCCGTGAAATTATTGCGGGTATGGGTAGGGATTTAATTCCGTTTTCTGGATCCGGATCCGGATCCGTTTTGTCAAACAAAAAAACGGGTCGGATATGGAATATAGTATTCCGACCCGTATTAGACCCGGATCCGGATATAAATGAATTAATAATTTAAAAAATATATATTTATCAATATAATTTGATTAGGGTGATGTATTTTAATAAAATTAATTTGATTTCTTTTCTTATTTGGTTTTTTCTTTGCATTAGTTAGAAATTAGTTTATAAATATATTTTTTTCTCATTTTTATTAGAAATTATAAAATTTGGTAAATTTGTTCGGGTAAACCCGGATCCGGATCCGGGACCCGCCGGATCCGGATCCGGAACATAGAATAAAAGACCGTCGGGTAAACGGGTCGGGTCCGGATCCGGGATAGTAATTCGGGTCCGGGTCCGGAATAATGAATTCCGGCCCGGACCCGGCCCGTTGACAGCCCTACTCAAAGCCTACAAATTGCTTGCCGACAAGTAAAGAAAATTTCAAATAATATTTTACTTGCATAATAAACATATTTCTCAATCCATTTTATTATATTTTTAATCATCTTTTTTATCATATTCCAATATTGGCTCTCCTCTAGTGCTGATTCCAGTAACGACATAGCTACTGAGAATCTGTCTCCAGTATGACTTTCTTGTACCCTGCTTGCTCTGTAGGCGATTCTAAGTCCCAAGAGTATGGCCCTCCCTAGATTATGTTTTTGCAGCTCCATCTACATTCATCTTAATCCAGCCCTCCTGTGGTTTGTCCCAGCTGATGTATTTCGGCTGGCTCCTGTTCTCCGTGCGAGTATTGTTAAGCTCCTGAGCCTCTACTGCTTGCTGAATTAGCTGCTCCGGACGGGCTTTGAGCTCTCTGTCCAGCCTCTGATGAACCTTCTCATTCCTCGCTGTCCATGCCCAGTGCAATACCTCTTGGGAGGGCACGGGCCAGAGTTCGTTCTTGATCCTTCCTATGTCACTCTGCTTAGCGTTCCAATCCACCCATTGAATCAGGGACTTTGATTTGAAGTCTCTCCATCTTTCCCTTGAGACAAGTCCTCTCCGAATTTTGTTGATCCAATCACAGTCTCTCAATGCATGCAGTGCTGTTTCATTTCTTCTTCCACATACTTCACATTTTCTGGAAGGATGCAGATGTCTGTAATGTTTTTCAGCATTAGTGAGCAATCGTCCATGCCTCACTCTCAACAGCAGCAACTTCCATCTACTAGGGCCTTTAAAGGTTCCATATTCTTTCCCAGGCCATGTCTTTCTCCTTGTTGTTTTGCTAATTCCCATGCAAATCATAGGCTGATGATGTGATGAAATTCCCATTTGCCGCTGGACTCCAAGTGATTGTGCCTGGGTTATCCAGCTTCTTGTAGACTGCTGTTGCTCCAGTCAGACTCTGTGTATTCTGGTGCAGATATTTGCTAAGGGTACTCCAGACCCAACCCAATCTGGAGTTAGTCCAATACTTTCCCACTTTTTTGCTTAACTCTGACCCTTGTGCTTTGCTTCTCGTGTTTTGTCCCTATGTTTTGATCGTATGTAACCTCTTTCCACGCTTTTTTTTTTTACAAGTTTTTTCCTGCAATGGCGATTGAATTGACTTGGTTGGTTACATGTTATTTTTTTCCCTATGATTTGTTCTATTCATTTGTGATTTTTCTCTCTGTCTGTTTTCTTGACCTGATTGCCGGTTTTGTTTTTCAGTATTGTTCGTCTTCATCCCAATGGGAGCTCGCTGCTCTAAATTAGGATTTTGCTGGTGGCCTTCCAACCTCATGAAACTGCCAACGTCCCTTATTCCTCTGATGTTGGTAATTCTTAAAACTCTGTTAAATGTATAAAAATGTAATCTTTGTTCCCCTTTTTTTGATGTTTTTCCTTCTGGGGTTGCAGAGAAATGTGGAGAAAATGAGAGGATGAACCTGCCAGCATTTAAAGAATGCAGTTTAGATGAGTTGAAGGTGGCGACTTCAGGATTCTCAGTTGAAAACTTTTTATCAGAACATGGAGAGAAAGCTCCCAATGTTGTCTACAATTGGCAGCTTGAAGATGACGGCTCATGGATTGCTGTCAAACGTTTCAATAAGTCGATTCTCGGCAAATTCCCGATTATTATTACTTCTTTTCAGCAAGTCCCCAGCTATAGTGTTTCACAAATGTGATATTATCTTATTTATGTACGTGCCTTGATATCAGCCATTGTACTTAGTTAGCCATGAGTATGGTAGATGTTATGCAGATTTAAGATTTGTTGTATGCAATTTGTAGGTTGATTAAGTGAGGAAACTTATTGTAGGCTGATGTGAATTGAAACCTTGATTATACTGTTGTTATACCTTTGTTTAAGGTCACATGGGATGAAGTATCTTGCTTCTACCAATAATATAAAGTCAATTTCATGTTTTTTTTTCTTGCTCACTTTGGCTCTTACTATTTTGCATTTTCCTGCTTACAGACTTGCTAAGTCTCCTCCTTCACTCTTCTTTTCTTTTCTTTTCTTTTTTTGTTTTCTAATGTTGAAAATGATCTGAGAGCATGAAAAGATAGCAAAATTGAACCCCTGATGATGCTTATAAGTTTTAAGTAGCAACATCATTAGGAAACTAATGGATCTCTTAATTAAATCATAATGCAACCTAACCTTGAAATTGCAATTGTAGATTGCAACCTGGATGAAGTCCTCTAAATTGCAAGTGTGGATTGCAACCTGGTTCTTTAATGAGAATAACACTTACTATTTTTTTTAGATGATTACATATTTAGATGAAAGTTTGCTCTAATTTTGGTTCAATATTTTATTTTGGTTCATATTTACATGTTTGGATTGTGTTTTATTTGGAATATTTTTACTGTAGCATTTTTTGTGATGTGATGTGTGTGAGATAAAAAGGTAATTGGGAAGATAAAAAGGTGTATTGGAAATTGTAATGATGATGTAAGCAGATAAAATTGGAGAAATAAAACACAATCCAAACAAACAAAACAAACAAATTTCATTAATGATCCATTTTGAATTAGTACAAATTATTTTACTAAACTGGGCGTCTCCGTCCTTTATCCCATCCTGGTTATTATAAGAAAATGCCACAACTTGCTAGTGACGTATGGGCCCTGATGAGCGTCAACTTCGTTCCGCGATCTGTATAGCATCTGATGCGGGGTCCTGATTAGGTGAAAGTGCAAGAGATTAATCTTCTTCACGAACTGTTGAACAATTTGAGCTTTTCGAACCTATTGAACCCTTCCTTGGTCGCTGTTGTTTGCTTCCTCGTTAGGCCCTTTTCTCACGTCGACCATTGACTTTGAACTTTGGAGTCTTCGAGTGTGTGTGTGCGTGTATATATATACATATATATATATAGTATTAGTTTCCTAAACAGAAGATAAATAAAATAGATGTAGTAGTAAGAAACTGAGAATCGGGGAACGGGATCGATCCAGAAGATATAGCAGTTTTCTCCTGTACAAAACTACAACTGGCAATAATGGAAGCTCAAACTTCTCCCTCCCCTCCTTTTTCTGCGGAAGGTTTGGGGCCTCGTGAACTATCATACTCCCATTCAATTAACGATTATTATCACCAGTGGGTTTTCTGGAGCACATGCGGCAATGACGAAGGACGCTGCGGGAAGCCTCATCATCTCTCAGCCAGTAAGTATGTATGGAGTTCTTTCATATATAATCTCTCTTATATAATATGTATGTGGATATTTTGTTGGACTAATTATCCTATGAGAGATTAATAAATTTGTTGGACTATTGAGGTAACTAATTATATGGATGTTAGAAAGATACAAAGGCTTGGGCCATCCAATTGGAGGGCGGCGGCGCTTAAAGCTCTTAAATTAATCTTTGGGAAAATTATACGTCATCAGATGTGTAGATTGAGGTTGGACGGCTCTGTAAAAGTATAATTTGGAATTTTTGTAAACTGCAATTTGCTCATAGTTTATGATGGATCATCATGAGTACATACACACATAACTTCCTTTCTTTGACTTGTTTGGTCCATCAGTAGAGTACTCTGCAATTAATAAATAAATAAATAAATGATACAATAGTACTAATATATAGTAGCAAGCACCCTTTAATATTTTTTATTACTGATTTTCCTATTTGCAGCTGCTGACGGTGCCGTGATTAAGGACCAGATCATACGTCTTCTACAACTTGTTACGAAAACAATGGGGTGGTGGCCGTGTCTAGTTCAGTTTTGGGGTTTAGTGAGGAATGGGGACAAAACGTATTTGACAACTCGTGACCAGCCTTTTGCTCTCCATTACTACTTCAATGGTTCAATCGTCGAGCAACTATGTGAATATAGGAAGCACTGTTATCATCTATTACCCGTAGATGAAGATGATGATGATGATAAGATTGGTCCCCCTGGTCGGGTGTTCCGCAGTGGGTTGCCTGAATATGCAGAGGATGTGGCAGATTACAGTATTAGAGAGTATCCTCAACGTGATTATGCGGTCAACCGTGTCGAGGAATACTGGGCGTTGCCAATCTATCATCATCCTACTCGACACCTCCCCATTGGTGTACTCGAAATTGTATCACCATCTGATTTTATCGGATTACCTCGATATCGGGTTCTGGAGAAGCTTCAGGTTGGACTTTTCTCTTGTGAAGTTGCTTAGTTACTTCTTTCCTATTGCTGACAAGGACCTGGGGGTGGTGTTGTTTATCATTTATGAGTTAAATAATTATTAGTATAATTTTTATCAATAAATTAGATGATATATATGAAATAGGTGCAGACTCCCTCCCTTATATAAAAAAGAGGAACTTAGAGGACGAAGCCCAGGCCGTAAATAATTAGCATCTGTTATCAAAAAAAAAAAAAAAAGGAGCCAATCTGATTCTAGTTGACATCATTTCATTTGTGTTTCTCTTTCGGATAATTACTCCCCCACCGACCAGAAATTTGATGAGAGTTACAAACTACATGTCTCGGCTTTACGGTCACTTCAGAGCATGCTTACTGTGATGACTGATAAAAAATAACTAATTAATTTATTATTTGAACTATGTTAATTTATAGCATAACCAACCATTATTGTCTCCTTGTGTGTTATATAGTGCAAGATTTGTGGTAGCATGGCACTTGATAAGAATTTCGTGCTAAATCTAACTTGAATAGGAGGGATGCTTGGCATGAATTTTGTATGTCTCCATGTCCTTTACAAATTTGGGGATAACTCGTGGCATCCAATTGTTAGGTTGGGGATAATTATGGTGACGGTCACCCTAATATTAATCTTCTCTTTTTAAGTTATTTTTTAAGTGACAAAAAAGTTGTTTCTAAAAAGTCTATGGTGTTTCAAGGAGGTTTTGGCTTTTCAGAACTTCTATACCATAATTAGTAGAGTAAACATACAAAGAGCTTGTCTTATTGGGATTTTTTTTTCGTTTTTTTTGTGGGTGCAAATCCATTGTTGTCAAACAGCTTTTAAAAGCCGAAACAAACACTTTGAAACTTGTAAATAACAATTTAATTTATTTACGGTGCATATATAATGTGTTTGCAGAATCTACCACGGGAGGTGAATCTGACGACTACTTGTGTAAGCCTCCCTGCAGAAGTAAATTCATGTGAGTACCTCTTAAGTATTTTTTTTTCCTCCTTTTATACTACATAATCTTGGCTGAAGCTTTAGGCTATTCCTTCCATGCTAATACTTTTAAGCCATTCATCTACAGGTCAAGATGGAGAAATTGCTATAATTGACCAAGCATTGAGCAAGGTGAGGCAAATAAGTGGACTGGGCTATGCTGAAAGTTGGACTACTTCTAGAGAAATACTCAGTTCTCGTGAAGGTGTAGATTTTATTCGGAAGGGACAAGGGGTAGTTGGGAGAGCATTCTCATCCAAAAGTGCATGCTTTTGTGGGGATATAAGCCAATTAAGCATAACAGACTACCCCTTGGTAGTCCAGGCACGACCCTGTGAGCACTCTGCCTGTTTTGCAGTTTGTTTGCAGAGCTCTTGCCCGAACAAGTGCATTTACGTATTGGAGTTCTTTTTACCTATGTATGGAGAAGTTGAAGATGAAGCAGACTATGGGGATCCTAGGACATTGTTGAACAGGATAATGGGGACATTGAAAGAACACCTCCAAAGTTCTTTTAAGATTGCTTCAGGACAAGAATTGGGGCAGAAATTGACTGTTGAGGTTATAAAGGTCTCTCCAGAGGATGAATTTGATTCTTTTGAAATCTGCAGTACTACTGGTATCGAATCTCAACCTAGGCTTGAAGAAGTACAAGGAGGAGACGGAATGATGCATCTCGATCTCTCATCTCAACAAGTTGATGCTGCAAATGGTTCTATGAATGGTATCCATGAACAGCAGAATGGAAGTGTTGGATCTACACCTAGGCTTGCAAAAGCACAAGGAGGAGAAGGAATGATGCAAGTTGATTTCTCATCTCAGCAAGTTGATACTGCAAATGCTTATATAAATGGTGTCCATGCACAGCAGAGTGGGATTGTTGGATCTCCACCTAGACCAGAGCACGAGCAGGGCTTTGTCAACATATCATATCAAGAATTAAATCTTGCAGGATTTGATGTTGCGCACAATTCTATGAATGGTGTTTATGAACGGCAACATGGAATTGTTAGATCTTCAACTGGACAGGAGCTCGTGCAAAACGTGGTCAGCATAGCGGATTATGAACCAATTGTGGAAGATCCTGAAAGAGATGATGCTAGTATAGAACAGAGGAACAATGAAGTGACTAATTTAAAAGTGCAAAAGCCTAGTAGTACTTTAAAAATCGAACTTGGAATTACTCGTGAGGTTCTTGAACAAAATTCCAAGAGGAAACTTGTAGATGCTGCAAAACATATTGGAGGTAATTCTTAACTGTAGCACTTCTCTAGATCAGAATTGAATTCAAATGTTGTAAAGGCTTTTTCCTTAACTGAAGTTTTCCTTTCTGAAATCTGCAGTTAGTCGATCTACATTGAAGCGTATATGTAGGGAATACGGTATTCACAGATGGCCCCCTCGTAAAGCAAGGAAGGTTAATCAAGCATTTGCTGAACAGAAAATTGTTCAACCTTCTACTGAAGATGCTCATGAACCCCACCAATCAGGTCCAGCAAGGCTAGAAGATGATAATGGCATGTGGGTGAAGGCAGAATATCAAGGGTTCATGATAAAGTTCAGGCTTCCATTTTCTGCCCGTAAAATCGATTTGGAGGGGAAGGTAGCACAGCGACTGAATCTACCTGTGGGAAGTTTTAAAATTGAGTATCAGGATGAAGATGATGATCGGATACGGATAACCTGTGATGAAGATCTGAGAACGTCTATGAGCACATTAAGCTCATTAGGTAGGACTACAATCAAAATGTATATTGTTGAAGACAGTCCAAATAGGAGAGATGAATAGATTTTTAAGAATTATATACTGAACAGTCCAAATAGGAGAGGAATGGAGAGTTAGGAGATCGGAAGGGAGCACTGCACTATTGATATCAGTAGTATACTTTTTTTGTATCCATATTAAATATTGCTGCACTACATGGCCATATTAAAGAGTATGCTGAACTTTGGATATATAGCCAAGTTAATATGATTTGCAACGTTAGCTCAATTTCTTAAATACAATATTTTATTTTATTTTATTTTAGAATGATAACAACGTTGTCAAATTGGGATATTTCAATTCGGTGGCTAAATCAAGTTGATTATCAAACAAATAAAACTTTCGCTAGCTTAAGATTTTGAGCCTTCAAGTTTAAGATTTCCACTTCCAATTTTATTATCGGCCTTAAGGCTCAGTAGCAACTGGCAAGTTTTGGGCTTTATGGTCAAAGGTGGGGGTCCAGCAAGGAGCTTAAGTGGGTTGTTGGTAGTTGGGTGTCTAATATGTGGGGGGGGGGGGGGAAATGTGACAAAAAATGGGAAAGCCATTAGCAAACGATTAAGGAAACAAAATTCTTGTCATCGGATTGTAGTTCTTTATGCACCAACAACCCCCAAAAAAAAAAAAAAAAAAAAAGGAAGAAGGAGGTTGGCGCATCCAAAAAAACATACGCTCAAATTGTGAACTTTTACATTTAAGTATTCAGAACCCTTTTTTTCTTTTTAGTTTATCTAAAAGGAGCCCAATTCCGCTAGTTAAGATTGCCTCCAAATATGAAGATTTTGGCAAAGCTGAAGACAAATGTTATTGTAAGTACTAATTATCTTATTAAATGGCTACTATCAAGGTAAGGTTATATGAGACAATAACCTGTAGTTGGCAGAAAGGGGGAACAAGAATAACAGAATACTAGCAGACTACAAACAAGTTATCTATTAATTAATGGTCATCTATTATATTCATTTTCATTCTTTTCACCAGTCTAGCAAGTTATCTCCACAGCTTATATGCCGTTGACAATGATGGGTACAAAGCAGATGCAGAATTACTAGTCTAGAAGTCTATGCACGTTATTGTCCTCTTCTATATTCAGCAGTTGCTAATGGAAGACCAAAAATTGTGCATGGAGCAAAGAAAGGAAAAAATGTGTAATAAATTAAAGCATCTGCTGCACATTCTTGTCTCAAGGGAAATTTTTTTTAAAAAAAATGGAATTTAATCAAGAAATTAGTTGTTTTGGGTCCCAAAGCCCCAAAACTCGTGGTTATGACTTATGACTGGTTGTTGTGTATGGATCCAGATTTAGATGCCTTCAATTCGGAGATTTTTTTCCCCATTCATTGATCATTGGTTAGCAATCACTAGTCACTTCTTCACATACGTGCTCAATTACAAGAATGAAAAGGACGATACATCCTTGTTTTTTTTTTTTCCACAAACGTTAACTGTTATATATATATATATGATAAACCCTTGATAGTACAAGAATTAATTACAAAAAGGGGCTACTACCCTCATTTGCTTCCTCACTAAATCCATCAGCCAAACTGGGAAGTCTTGTTCCCATTCAATATCATCCACTAGCTGTACAACAAATTTAGCTAGAGCATGGCTGATTTCATTCTCTGTTCTAGGTATAAACACAAAACTACACCTTTCAAAATGTGTTGTCAAATCCTGCACATCTTCCAGAATAGTTGCAATGTTAACAACATACTCATTGCCTCTAGGTATCTGGTCTAAAACTGATTTGCTAGCGGAATGGATTTTAATTTTAGTCCATCCTACCTGCTTAGCCATCAGCATTGCATTTCTAATTGCCAAAGCTTCTTCTTTCATTGGTTCCCCCTTATATTGATTGACTATTGCCTTTGCTTTCATGAGCATTCCGTTCCACTTTCTTGCAACAATTCCTTGTCCCGTCCTTATCATCCTTGCTGATATCGCAGCATCCGTGAACAGGCAAACGTCATCGTCCCTTGCTGCTTGTCTTCTTGTTTGATGCTCCCTGATGTTGTCCGTAGCACTCTGCTCTATTTCTTCCACCCTTGCTTGCTCATATTCCAACCATTCCACTTGTGCCTTTGAGACAATATTCGGTGGGTTCTGGAATTCATTGTCAAAAACTCTTCTGTTGCGAGCTTTCTAGATTTGCCAAAACAGGTTGATGGTGAGGCTCACTCGCTCAGGTCCACAGTCCTTTGAAGTAGATTTAGTGGCTTCCTCCCACCATAACCACAGATTGTGTTGTTTATCCACTAATCCATCCCACCTTACCGGTGCCAATTTCCAAACATCCATCGCATTCACACAAAAAAAGAGTAAATGTTCTATGGTTTCCATGCCTTCACCACAACAGCTACATCTCCCCTCTCCTCGTCCAATCCTTTTGAAAATTACTTCATTTGTTGGTAAACAATTATGCAAGCATTTCCACATGAAATGTTTCAGCTTGGCCTTTACCTTTTGATGCCACAGATTCTTCCACACCGTGCGTTTTCTAACTTCCCAACTTGTCTCAGCATTGTGTGTTCGATTTCTACTGATCTGATTTTCCTCCTGCCTTGCCATTGCATATCCTGTTTTCACCGTATATGCTCTAGTCTTTGAAAATTTCCAGATCAGTTTGTCCTTTCTCCTTCCTATGCTGGTGGGAATGAGCTCAGCCTCTTTGTTTCCAAACCATGTCTGCAAAATTTCTGTTTTCCATCTCCCATCTTCAATCAACTCACTCACCCAAGTGAGGTTGCACCCCTCAGGTTTTGCAGTTTCCACCTTACCATCTTCGGACCCTATTAACCATTTATCATTCCAGATACTTACTGTTCTTCCATCACCTATCCTTTTCCATAATCCATCAAACAACAATTTTTTTGCACTATGTATACTTTTCCAGCTCCATGAAGCGGAGCCAGGAGGACTTTTGTTCATCCAATTGGGATCCTTCATGTATTTCGCCTTCATCACCTTGCTTACTAACAAATTTGGAGCAGTTAGAAATCTCCAAATTTGTTTTGCAAGCAAGGCAGTGTTAAAGGCTTCTAGGTCCCTGAATCCAATACCTCCTCTTCCCTTTACTTCTGAGAGTTTCTTCCAGCTTGCCCAATGAATACTTGCCTCTCTTTCTCCTTTACCCCACCAAAACTTTGCAATTTTCCTAGTAATATCTCTACATAATCCCTTTGGGAGCCTGAAGCATGCCATTACATATGTTGGCATGGCCATTGTCACCGCCTTTATCAGTACATCCTTGTGTGTGTACATTTTCTAGGAGCTATGCTAACTACATTTGTGTACGATGTGCTGATACTCTTTGTGGCAGAAAATTTAAAATTTTCGCTAGCATTTTTGTCAAAGGATGTAAACTCCAAATGTTAAAGATTCATAATTGGCTTAAACAAGCTTTTTTGTCATCATACAAGAATTGAAGTGCTTAGAATTGGAGCTTTTCAGAAAGGAAATTATACAATTCACAGCGTACTATTTTTGAATTGTTGGAATACGTAGGGTTTCAAAATAGAGCGATACTTTCTTTTGCCATTGAAAAAACAGTTCTAAAACAACCATTAAATGAGACAGAATAACTAAATAATAAAGGAAAATACTAGAGAAAATGCATTACAGGAAAACAAACAATATAAAAAATCGATCTCTTCTGGTAATTTTTCGTTAGATTTTTTACCGGACAAAAGGTATACAAGAAAATTGGTAAAATTGTTCCTTGAGTGTTTGTTATCCCACCTTGTATACTTCATTGTTTAGAAAAAAAATGAAAACAAAGATAAAAACAAGGAAGAGAAACACATAGCTGAAACTGCCAAAAAAATTTTGTTCTTCAAGTTATTAATTTAGTCCTCAAATTTAGAAGGACGCATTTTGTTCCAGGTCATGATATGGATATATGCCAAATTAGTCCTCATGCCTGTATCTCACCTGGCAGGCCAGGGGAATCACACCCGTCTCAAGTCTCAACTCACAAATCGCTAGAAACGGTTAATGGCACAAATGAACCAACCTCCTCTAGAGAAGTTGGCTACCAAATTTTATGAGGTAGAACGTTAAGAATTCAAATCTTACCTTCCATCAAAAAGTTGTTACTTAATGTGGTTTCTCTAAAATCCATATGACTGCTTAATGCACCCGTATGATTCGATGATGGTTCAATTCCCGTCGATTCCCCATGACTCTATTGGGTCATGTCCCTAGTATATGTTCGATTAGGACTAGGAGTAGAAGTAGATGTAGATGGTGACAATAGACAAAAAAAAAAAAAAAAAAAGTTAATGGCACAAATGGATCGAATTGATGTAATTTAGACCTTTTGTTTTTTGCTTGAGGATTTTACCTTATTAACCCATGCTGGACCAAAATAACATGGTTTGATCTATACAGAATCGGACAGGTATGGTTGAGTTAGATACAATTAGGTACAGTTGTTATATTTCATTCACAACTTAGTGTACATTTAAAGATGTGATTGCATTTATATATTGAATTAGTGTATAAGAATAAATTTTGTCAGAACAATAAAATAATATAAGAGGACCCATATTATGCAAAAAATACAGCAACTGGACAATTGCATTAAAAGTCTAATCACACTTACCCCTATCCTATGTATATCATGAACAACTAATGACGGTTACAAAACCCTCATCCATTTCAATTCTCATTTGCAGTCTTTCTGTTATTATTTCAGTTCCTCAAAAACTTGAATTCTTTTTTTCTTCTTCTTTTTTTAAGTGCAAGTGAGGCTCTCAAATTTGAGATCTCTTACTTATACTCTCTTCCATATCACCTAATCCATTCCTCCCCTGAACTCTTATTTTCAATTATTCTGTTATTTCAATCCCTCAAAAATTTTGTATGATCTTTTAAGATAGAAATATGAGTCTGTCTCTTTTAAGAACCAAACATTTTTATAGAATTAATACTGTTTACTTATATATGCAAAGCATTATTATAGCAATTCTCCAAAAAAAAAAAAAAAAGAGGTTATAATCTAGTCAAATTAGTCTTACTGAGTCCCTGTTTATTTACAAATAGATGGAGAAATAATGACGCATGCTTTTGGTTGCTTTTGGCCGAGTAAAAGTACGGACTCCACATATAAAAGTAAAATCTTGTGAAGAAGGCAAATATTATTAATACTGTGATTTACAATGCAGGGCCATTTTTAGTGATTCCTTTGTGGCTTTCTAATCACATTTTAATATTGAATAATAGTAGGAACATATTATAAGTATCAAAATTACAACATTTAGTTCAATTGACCCGCATGTTAAGAATTGTTTCCAGTCAAATCATCGTCATGCCAAATGCGAAAAGCAAAATTCGCCAATTAGGTTCCCAATTAATTATCCTTGGGTGAGTGATGGGGATTGATGGAAATACAGGAGCCCACTTGCATTATGAAAAAGTTTTATTTATCTCGCCTTTTCTCTTTTTTGGTCAAGATAACAGCCTGGAAGAGCTCTCTCTCTTTTTTTTTTTAATTACTATCAGTTTTCAATATTTATTTCTTTATTCCTTGTTTATTTTTATTACTCCATCATCTCTTTCAGTCTTCTACAGGCTTTTACCCACTTTTAAGTTTGACACACGCCTTTAAAAAAAAAAAAAAAAGTTTGAACACAAAACTTTGCCTCGGTTAACAAAAGGAATTTACTAGAGAAAAAAATTTTTTTTTACCAAATCAGTTGGAAATTTCTGGAAATATTGGATTTATTGAACCTCAGGAAAACTTAATACAAATTGGTAATTATCTTGTAATATTAAGATTTCACCTCTTAAAAATGTACTCCTTATATCCGACCGGCAATATCATCTTTTTTGGATGTTATACAAAAAGAATCACTCTTCGAAAATTAACGCAAATATAAATTTCAATGTGCCATTATATATATATATATATATATATATATATCTTCCACCTCATAATTGGATACTTTTTTTAGCTATATAAAATGCCTATCCAATGATCATTTGGTTCTTAGCTCAAATTATAAAAAAAAAACGCGAGAAATCCCTTCAATTTTCCTCAAAAATTTCCTGCTAACATAATAATTTTTTGAGTTAAAAACAAAATGGTATACTAAAACGGGCTGGGGCTATATTTACATCTGAGGGACTAAACGAAAATGTTTTGACTTATTAAAACCGTGTTTCTTGTCTTAATGTCCAACCAAATAAAACGGGGTTGCCAAGGAAAAAAAAAAAGAATTAAAACAAATGAAATGGGAGAAATAGTACCTACTTTGAATTTTTTTTGAATATTTATGCATTTATTGATCCAGAAGTTATGTCAACAATCTTGTACAAATTCTACATACAGAAACAAGTTGCTTAAGAAACACACGAAATAGACCATTTCTTCCTCATAGTTGCTTGTGGAAACATGTTGAGGAAATTAATTAACAAGCTAAGTGGTATACATATCTAGGGAAGTCTTGAATTCTAATTCTCTTGTTTATTCTCCATTTTTTAAATGTCATCCTGAAACCATTACGATAAATAAATAAATAAATACAAGGTTTTTACCTTGGGAGTCAATGAATTTCAAAACAAAAATTGAAAAAGCTGCAAGCTCATAATCTCTAGTTTTTACTATTTGTAAATACACGGTCTTCAAAAACCAAAAAGAGTGCAGATTGTGAGATAATATGGCACAGCTTGAGTCATTGAATTTTTTTAAAACCAGCATTATTCAGTGCGAGCCGGGGAGGGTTGGGTTGGGTGGTACGGGGGAGGGAGTGTAAGTGAGAGGTCTCGAGTTCGAGTTCTCCTACTTATACTAAAAAAAAAAAAGATATCATTAAAAAAAAAAAAGTGCGAGCCTCTTCCCTATGTACCACTACTCTTCTTCAGTGTGTCAACCTAATGAATAAAATATGTGGTTTTGTCCGCAGTTTTTGGTGCCGTCCAAAAATTGTTATAGATTAGATTTAGTTGCCAACAACACGCTGAGTAGCCTTAGGTTTAATTTCCTTTTTGCACGTCTCCTCCTTATTCCTGAATCCTGATCATTTTGTCACGTGCAAATATATCTAATCACAATTTTTGCCCTTCCCGTATTCAGATGCTTTACTAAATTAATTACAGTTTCAATTAAAAAACCAACTCCTCAAAGTCCTTTCACTAAGTGCCTATTTAGCACATTTAAATATAAATATATAAATGTCTATCGCACATTTAAAGAATCTATAACAAGAAATTAAAACCAAACATGGGGTTGTAATTTGTCCAAAAACTATAGATGAGTGGGAACAGTAATAAGTTATGGGCACAAAGAGAATTGAACCTGTTAACAAATGTTTCTTAATGGAGTTAACAGAGAAACATTTGTTAATGGGGTTAACAAACGGAGTACAAAATCTGCGTGGAGTTTGAGAAGCCAAATGGAGTTTAACATTTGCGTGGAGTTTACGCCCACGCAAAATCTGTCAATTTCTTAATAGTGTGTTTGGATTTTCAATTATTTCACTTTATTTACACCTTATTTACACACACTGATTTGCCTGTATCATCAACACATTTTTCAATCATCTTTTTATCTCATATACATCATATCAAAAAAGTGATACAGTACTTTTTTCACAAAAATTATCTCAAATAATTTACAATCCAAAGAGTTAACAGAGAGGACAATGTGGGATAAATTTGAAAGTTTTGAATATAATGTGTTCAAAAATAAGATTGAGGCTGCAAATTGAGAAGCCATAAACAAAATTAACGGATGCAAAGTGGAATTAGAGCTTTAATTAATACTAGTGCTCAATGCACACTTAATGTGTGTGCAATAAAAAAAATACATAATACTTATGATCATATATTTTAAATAAAATTTTTATTACTGAATCTAACTTTAATCTTTTAAATATTTTCCATAAAATAATTTTATATGGATAGTTATAATATTTAAGAGCAGTTATGTTGAAAACATATACTTAAATAGTTAAAAGTAAAAGTAGTTTGATAGTTATAAGTAGTTAAAGTAAAAAAATATTTTTTATAAGGATAAATTAATAAAATGACAATAAATATTAATCCTAATATTAACACCAAATCCCTTCCTCAAGCTTTATATATATATAGTATAGATATGAGTTCTATCATCTTACTTTAGTGTTTATGGCCTATCCTTGACATCCTTTGAATACTTAATTAGGCCTTCTAGCTATACATCAACAAAGTCAAAATTCATGTAAGTTCTTTAACATTTTAAGTGGGTATATGTGTGTGTCTACAAACACACATAATATATATATTGTTCTGTCTAAGGGGTGCTCACAAGGCGATTGTTAAGATATATTTCAAATGTTATATTTTAAAAATATAAGATTAATTAAGAAAAGTACATAAATACAAGAGAGAATAGGCAAGATTAAATAGAAAAAGTACATAAATACAAGGAATGATAATAATTGTTAGTATGTATATACATATATAATAAATTAGGTGAATATTATATGTGTTAACGAGTGCATTAACCCTTAAGTTAGAAAAAAAAATTATATATATATATATGCCACCAAATATTACACTTATCTCACACTCCTCATTCAAAGTTATCTAAGTGATCAAACTAATGCTGAAGATAATATTACCAAATGGTTTGGGGAATAAACAACCAGAAAAGAAATAAACCTGATTTCAAAAACATTCCCAAACAAAAATAAAAAAAAAGTAGTGATGCAATTCTTTTTTGTTACTTTTTTCAAGATCATTAATTACCTAGACAATGACGTTTATTCCTTTTTACTACTACAATTTTCAGCATTAATTATCAAATGCATGCCTAGTAATAAATCTATGATATCATTTTCAAGAGTTGGATTAAAAGAGACGTTTGTTTGACGTTTGTTTACTACCATCAAGAGTGTACTAGATTAATGCAGCAATGATTGCGATGACCAAACCAACTTTGAAATGTACTGCTAAACAAAGCCGCCATTTGATAGATTGGTTCGACACGTGTTTCCAATCACCATATCCTATAGGCCGCCTTTTGATTCTTGATCACTCATTGTGAACAAACATTATCACAAGTGGAAAATAAGCCAAGAGATCCATCTATAATTCTGTATTGGACCCCCCGCCCTGGGGGTGGGGGAGGAGTAACAAAATGACTAAAACTGTGGGATGTCATCAAACCAATGGGAGATCAAAGTCCAGCACATTAGTAAAATGTATGTATGAATATTTATTAAAAAATATAAGAACCTTAAAGGAAGTAAAGTATGATGAAGTGTTTAGTTAGATGTAGAATATGTTTTTGTTGGAGAATATTCTTAGTAAAATAACGTCCGTAAGGACAAAGTGGTTAGCTTAATAGTTTAAAAGTTTGTTTTGAATTAAGTAAAATATTCCGACTGCGTAACCTATTAACGATTTGGTTAACGGATGCCTATTGGGATATCTTAATGTCAATTACTTGAAAAAGTGGAATTAATTTAGAAAAATGTTTAAATGCATGCGTTCACATGATAAGTTAGGTATACTTTAGACACTAATCATTTGGAAAACTGCTATTAATTTGGAAAAAAGTAAAAATGCAGGAAAAAGTGCCGGTAATGTGTGCAATCACAAAGTAAATTATGTATTATTTGAGTGTATTAACGAGTGATTAGTATTAAGGAAAATCCGACCATAATACGGGATATACAAGTGATCATATTTTAAGCATGTTATTGGGTAGGATTAATGGAAGATATATGGAAGCATTAATGTTATCTTTATTTGTATTGTTTCCTTGGATCTGATATATCTATTAATTTCAAATCTATATGTATCTGTGTTATGTTTGTTTGATGTATTTTCTGTCATTAGTGCAAATTTATTTGAATGAAATGATCTTTTCTATGAAAAAAAAAACGTGTGATCAGTATTGAGGAAAATCCGATCACTAATACAGGATACACAGAGTGATCATATCGTGAGCATGTTATTGGGTCAGATTTAAGTTAGATCCACTAAATCTAGACCTGCATACATCTGTTTATTGAAGCGCAAATTCAAACCAAACCCTTATGTGTTTGTAAGAGAACATCCAGACCTACCAAATTCTAGATACCCGTGACCTTTTCTCATGAAAGAATATGAATACCAACTAATATTCCTGACCTCAATTTAGCCAAATGAATGAAATTTTGTACCCAAAAAAAAGAAAAAAAAAACTTGTTCAATTGAGTACTATTTAAGACAAAAAATCCGAACCATTCTGTGCCTCAACAAATTGAGCACAACTACTTAGTGCTGAGCTTATTGCTAGAAATAATGCATTTTACCGACCAAATGAAGAGTGAAAGAGTGCATTGTTTGGATGCGCTCGTTATGGTTCATTCATATGAAGACATTTGCATGTGGCCGCAGAAGTCTAATTAGAAGTATCATCATCTGCAAGGACAACTTTTGTCTCCCTCTCCCTCTCTAGAAGTTAAAGCCACACTATCTTTGATTACTAAGGAAGAGAATTGTAGTAGTATTTCATTTGAAAACCATAAATCAAACAAAAGGAGGCACCGACAGAGCCAAACACTACCTACATATGTACAATGTAGGAGGTTGGTGGGTTGAATGTGATGTCCAATTTATTGTGCTAAAATTTGGAATTATAGCATTGAGTTGTGTTTGGTTATAAGAGTCCAAAAGAAAGCATTATTGGCGATAGATGTAATGTTTCAATCTTCATTTTTGCCTTGAATTGACAAAAAGCCAGGTGATCTTTTTTTTTATTAGATTTATTTGCATATTTTGAAACTAGTGAAAATATAAATTTTCTCAAATAAAAAGCTTTGAATCAGTATTTATTTTTGTTCTAGCAAAAATTTTGCCAAATCATGTGTTTGATAATTAACCAGAAGTTGAGGTTTCGTGGTGGTTCATGCCAATTATTTAGAGTTTTCTCCCCAATAAAATATATGAGAATCATTAATCACTGGTACATATACTTCGCGAAATCCTGAATTCTAATCCTCCTTTCCATTCCCTACTTCTTAAATCTTATTCCTACACCACTAGAAAATTTATTTTTTTTTAAATACATGTAAGGTTTTTACCTTGGGAGTCAATGAATTTCAAAACAAAAATTGAAAAATCTGCAAGCTCATAATCTCTAGTTTTTACTATTTGTAAATATCCGATCTTCAAAAACCAGATAGTTCAAATTGTGATATGGTGCGGCACAGTTCGAGTTATTGAATTTTTGAAAACCTGCCCTTTAAGTCCAAGCCTCTTCCCTATGTACCACTAATCTTCAGTGTGTCAACCTAATGAATAACATATGTGGTTTTGTCCGCAGTTTTTGGTGCCGTCCAAAAATTGTTATACATTAGATTTAGTTGCCAACAACACGCTGAGTAGCCTTAGATTTAATTTCCTTTTTGCACGTCTCCTCCTTGTTCCTGATCACTAGTTAAAGTGTTCAAGGGAAACAAAATTTGAAGGATTGTTTATGAGTTGAGTGTTATGTGTAAATATGTTATAAAGAGCATTTTAATGCACTACTTTGGTTAACAAAGGGAAAAAATTATATGTAAGAAAAAGCAAGTATTAACTCATAAAGAAAATAAAATAAAATAGATAGAAAAAGTGTATATTATGTTTGGTGGCAATTTCAATTGGGTTTTTCAGGTTTAACTCGTGCTAAATATTTTAAGATAATTTAAAATATTGTTAAATATTAATGTATGAATGAATAAAAGTGAAAGAGAAGAATGTGCGGTGTGTTTGGCAGCAATAATAATCTTTATCTTTGTAATAAGTCGGATTCAATTTTAAATATTTTTTTTTGTTTTTGAAATTACATCCCTTTTATTTATATGCAAAAAAATAAAGTTGAAATATCTAATAAACTTTTCAAACTGTAGATTTTTGAGAGATATGATTTAACTGGAGTATCATTTACATGATCATTTAAAGTTATATTTGACAAACTAACTCAAGTTTTAATTGAATTACAACGTTATTATCATTATTATTATTTGAATTGATATTTATTTCAACAGTTTCAATGTTCATTGCCTGAGTTTCCAATCATAAGTTACACAGTGTATATAATTCAATACTAAGCTGCTAGTAATAGTTTATTTATGAAACTTGTGAATATCTACGAAACTTAACCAGCATTTTATCAAATATTAGGCATGCTAATTATAAGTGACGTGACTAACCTAGAGTAAAGTGAAAGACAACAAAAATCTTGAGTACTGAAAGTAATGTTGCAAAAGGAAAACACGAAACATGCAAAAGAAAGTATATGATACTATAGCAAGATATAAATTCATAGATTTGCTGAAGTAAAAAGTAAGAAAAATTGTATTACCAAACATGAGAAAACAAGAAAGTGAATTCTAGCAAGTATATGAATTCTAGTAGTATTTCATTTGAAAACTATAAATCAAACAAAAGGAGGCACCGACAGAGCCAAACACTACCTACATATGTACAATGTAGGAGGTTGGTGGGTTGAATGTGATGTCCAATTTATTGTGCTAAAATTTGGAATTATAGCATTGAGTTGTGTTTGGTTATAATAGTCCAAAAGAAAGCATTATTGGCGACAGATGTAATGTTTCAATCTTCATTTTTGCCTTGTATTGAAAAAAAAAAGAAGAAGTCAGGTGATCTTTCTTTGATTAGATTTATTTGCATATTTGAAACTAGCGAAAATATAAATTTTCTCAACTAAAAAGCTTTGAATTAGTATTTATTTTTGTTCCAGCAAAAGTTTTGCCAAATCATGTGTTTGATAATTAACCAGAAGTTGAGGTTTCGTGGTGGTTCATGCCAATTATTTAGAGTTTTCTCCCCAATAAAATATATGAGAATCATTAATCACTAATGAACAAATCTCAGTGATGCTACACTTGACCAATCATATATTCTTAGTAAATCAAAATTAAATCTTGCAGAAACAAAAATGAAACTTATTAATATGCATAACAATTTTGTTGTAATTAATTAATCCTCATTAATCTTCTAAATAGTTCATCATGTGGTCCAAAGCTTGCATTTTATTCTCCATAATCAGAAGATGGTAAAAATTACCCGGCATTCTATTTTTCTTTAAAATTAATCAATGTTCATGTAAAAAAAAAAGAATTAATCTTCTATATACTGACAGTGTATACACTTTCACGATTAGATATATGATACATAATTCGAATTTGAATTGAAACTCAAATTTTACATATGTGTTGTATATCCAACTGTGATAGTGAGTGCATATAAGATTTACTCAAAAAAAAAGTGAAATATATAGATTGCCTTTAACTGAATTTGGTAAAATGATTCCTAATTATGTAACAACCATAAGATTTAGGTACAACTAATGCAAATCTCATGTCCCAACAGCATTTCAAAGCTTTATTCAGTGTTTTTCCCTACTAAGTACAAAAAAATTGGAGACATAATGATGCAAAAAAAACCTATTGCTTTGAATAGATTACACCAACTTCCTTCAAAAAAAAAAAAAAAGGATTATACCAACCCTCTTGAGTTTTATCCAACATCCATCTAATTTCCAAATATAACTCAAGTTCTTTCAATTTTTTTTTTGAAATTACAAAATTAACTAATAACAAACCAACATAAAAACAAGGCTGCTATAATTTCGCATCAAATATACCTAACTTAGTTTGATCAACTTGACGTCGGATCAAAAGCAACTTGACAAATGAATGACTAGGTAGTCAAGCGCTTTTCTAATAGTGACACAGAGACTTGAAAAAGTTTCTATGCAATTGCACAAGTGTCTAAAATTTAGAGGGCACATAATCTCCAATTTTCAATTGTTTATCTCTGCGATAATTGTTTAAGATTCCACATCAACCCTAGTCAAATTCATTTTAGTTCTGACAGAAAATCATTTTCTTTTCTTAAACGTAGAAAGTTGAGACAAGTGATTAACAGATTAATTTCATATTCATATGAGTTCCAAAACCAAAAAAAAATGACAAACAAAAACGTAACTCAATCATTTTCATGCATCATACTTTGCCCATTGGTCTTTGAGATGGAGTCTACCACACGGGTCTTCAACTTGACTTGAGGATATTCTTGGGATATTTCCTTTTTCCCCTTAGAATTGGACTTTTCTATTGATCCCATTAACCAGTAATTTCTAACCAATTTCCAATATAGTTGCCTTCTTCAGAAATTAAGAAAAATCCCACACTCCATGCTAAACCACAAAAAAAAAAGCAACAAATACCGGTGGTATTATTGGAAATAATCAATTATATAATTGAACTTAATCCTTGTGGGGTGTTCTCTATTTATACTATAATCACACTCCAAAACAAATTAACACTATAGTTATCGTAGGATTAATTATTATTTATAGTGTTCGTGTAAAGAATTTTTTACTCTAATAACTTCAAATCCATGCATTCAAACCTACTGGTATTCTGCGGTAGACGTGTTTAAATATTTAAGTTAATATATTCAAACTTAATTAATCTCATTATCAACTCAAACTTAGTATTATTATCGACAAATAAGTGTTTTAATATGATTATAAGTATAATGGTACCAAACGATTATTTTCATTTTTGTTCAAAACAGTAAAAAAAAAAAAGGGTCACGAAAATTATAGTTAAATAAAGATAAAAGTAAAAAGAGAAAGAGAGCAGCATGATTGAAGGGGCGCGCCATGAAGTCCAAAGCGGGGTGCATGCAAATTATAATGGCAAGGAAAGTTCCCACCAAATAATTTTGCATCCCAAATATTTAGTCACTCGTGGAGTTTTTACCCCACCATAGTTTGACAGTTATTATTATGATGGTAAATCATGAACTCCATTTGGCTCCACCATTTGACCCAGACTTGTTTTTTCCATTTTGTGATAATTTAGATTTCTTCAACATATACATATATATATATATATAGTCCAAATCATGCGCATTGTCTTATTAGAATATCCAAATTTTAGAGCATAAATCGAATTCCTAATAAGCACCATTCCTGGAAATTGAGACAGGCATTTCTTTTGCAACTTCTAATTGAACATTAAAATTTTAGAAAATAAGTAGTCAGGGAGAGAGTACATATGATTTATCTTCAGCACTCTTTTTTCTTTCTTCTTCCCTTTTTTTCCTTTAGGAATTTCTGATGCAATAATCGAAATATCATTTTCAAGGTTACTATCTAGCTATTTAAAGTTATATAATCATAATATATATGTGTGTATATATATGTAATTTTTGTTTCAAAGAAAATACTTATAATACAATATTTAGACCTTGTTTGATAATCCAATTCAGCACTTAAACTTAATGAATTCATATCTTAACATATTCAGACCATTTAATAACCAAAAATTGAACATTTAAATTAATTAAGTAGCACTGAAATTTCTAGACAAAACCTGCTCCCAAAATTAAGTGATAAGTTATTCATTTATCACTGAATGTGATACACACTCAAATGTATTATATTTAATACTTAATAATTTAATAATTTAATAGATTTAGACTTTAGATTTTAGATTTTAAACTCCAGTTTTCAGACTTCAGTTTTATCTGACGCACCCTAAATCAAACCTTACTTATGATATGCTTGATTACTATACTAATTAATTTTCACTTACTACTACAATATACTTGATTTTACTCGCATTTTACCTATTAAATCATCCTTTATTAATTGCTACTGTACACCTAATTTTAAGTTTTACTATAAAGTCAATTCAAATGGAAATGAAAAAGGATTGAAGTTAAAACTTAGAAGAAGTAAAATATGTTTGTATGTGCATTAAGAAAACTATAAAAGAAAGAAAGGCAAATGCTCAACTAAATTTTACTATACAGAAAAAACCAGCTCATCCTGAAAAGGACACCCTTCTACAATAAACCATAAACTAAAAGCAAAAACAACCGAGCAAACAAAAAATTGGTCAAAATCCAAACACTCCCTATTCCACTGTTTCCACAATCACCACTTTTTTCCTTTTTCCCTTCCCCCATTATTTCCTCTTCATTCTTTCTCTTCAACCTCTTCTAACCAGAAAGAACCAAATTTCTTATTCTATCCTTCTCTCTCATCTCTTATTATTATTTTTTTGTATCTTAAAGAAGAAATCAGAAAAATAAAGGGTGTAGAAAAGAAGATATAGCTGATCACCAGAAGATTATATTAAGTATCCCTCCCAATTTCAGCTCTTTGCAGCTTGATTTTCTCTTATTTAAAGAATTCATTTAGCCCCTCCTCTGATTTTCAGCTCCTTTCTCTTTTAGTTTTCTGCAACTTTCTGGCTAATATTTCTCCAAAATTGCCTCTCTTGTTCCCTAAATTTCTTGTTTTCTTTGCTGTAAAGTTCCACGATTGAAGCGAACCTTTTAATTTTATTGAATTTTAGACAAATGGGTCTGATCAAAATCCCAACTCTTTCCCATATCTTCAACCTGTAGAGCTTTTTCAGGAGCTTTTGCCAACTGGGTCTTGGAAAATTTAGGTTTTCAGCTGAAGAATCTGTAGAA
This sequence comes from Coffea eugenioides, assembly GCF_003713205.1. Lineage (NCBI taxonomy): Eukaryota > Viridiplantae > Streptophyta > Magnoliopsida > Gentianales > Rubiaceae > Coffea > Coffea eugenioides. The sequence continues at coordinate 48,106,693 of NC_040040.1, forward strand.
ATTAGGGCTAAGATGGCCATTTCTCCGGTGCCAATGGAGCCAACTGGCGGGGCATTGACTGAAACGACCTTGAATTCTGAGGATTCTCGTCGTTTTGGGAATCTTAGAGGTGTCCAGTGGCGTATTGATTTGGGGATTTTGCCCTCTTCCCCTTCCTCCTCCGTTGATGATCTCCGCCGTGTCACAGCTAATTCCCGTAGAAGGTATATTTACAACTTTCATTTTGTCTGCCTTTTGATTTTTGGGCTAAAGCTTCTGTTTTACAAAGATTTGGATGTTATATTTTTCTGTTCTATTGGGGAAAGTTTCTAATTTCCGACTATCTATTGTGTATATTCATGTGTTTGAATTATGGGATTCCTCCCTTTTTTTATGGTAATTTTCTCTGTTCTTAGATATCATATTTGGGAAGTTGTCAAGCTGCTTTAAGTTGGACTTGATGTACTTGAAAAATGTTTTAAACTTTTTAGTTTCTTTGACTGTTGTTGTTGTTGTTTTATTATTTTTTGGGGGTTGCTATGGTATTGATGTACGAATTGCTGTACCAATCTGGTAATGTTTTGTGTTTAGCTTTTCTGCTAAAATGGTGGAGAATGCTACTTAATTTGTAGGTTTTGGTCAACCAGTCTAGCTAATTCTGTTGCCATCTGCAGGTATGCTGCTCTGAGGAGGCAGCTTCTAGTTGATCCACATTTGCCAAAGGATGGAAGTAGTTCTCCTGATCTAGTGATTGATAACCCGTTGTCACAAAACCCAGGTCAGAATTTGCACCATCAAGGTCTTGTTGCATGATTTGGCATTCATTCTGATTGACTGTGCTTCTAACTGCTATTCAAATGCTAACCAGCCTTGGCATTCATTCTGATTGACTGTGCTTCTAACTGCTATTCAAATGCTAACCAGCCTTGGTGTTTCCTGCAATAAGAATCTTGGCAATGTTATTTAATTGGTCATTTGGGACTCTGTATTTGTGTTCAGATCCTCATTCAGATATTGATACTGATAATTGGGTTTTCTTCATATTGTTATGCAGATAGTATGTGGGGTCGCTTCTTCAAGAATGCTGAATTGGAGAGAATGGTTGACCAGGATTTAACGCGTTTATATCCTGAACACGGTAGTTACTTCCAGACATCTGGATGTCAGGGCATGTTAAGAAGAATTTTGTTACTGTGGTGTCTTAGGCACCAAGAGTATGGTTACAGACAGGGTAAGTTAGAAGGATGTCAGGTGCTATTTTCATTGCTTTATGTATGGGTTAGACGTCTTAGTTAATGCATATTAGCTCAGTGTGTTTTAGGCAGTTTTGGTATTACATCATTGTTTTTTTTTTGGGGGACCCATGGAGTCCAGACTATCAAAAGCCACTTTTCACTGTAGTAACAAAAGGTTGAATTCGGCAAACCTATTTGTGCTAGATACTTTCTGGCATTAGTTGATCAGTGAAACTTCACCCCATTGATGGAAGTTATGTATTTGTGCCTTTTTCTGTGAAACCAGTTTTAAAATCAAATATATTTGAACTGCTATAATCCATTGTGGTAATAGAAGTGATTTTATCTGTTCATCTTCACAAGTCTCTTCCCTTCTTGCTGTTGTTGTTTTACAAGTAAACATATTGCTACAAATGGCAGGGCTGTGCTCTTCATTCTAAGCTCTGAAGCATCTAAAAAGCCTCATAGAAGCATTGCATATGAATTTGGTAATAATATTTTGGAAAGAAGATGTGAGCCTTTTTTTTTTCCTCTTTCATGATTTGGGATTGGAATCTATTCTAGTTGGAATGGTATTATTATGTTACTCTTTGCAAACTAGTGGTAAAAGAGTTGTGCAGATGCTGCTGATTTATATGGCCTTGCTGATGTAACTGTGTTCCTTGGGTTTGTTTACAGGAATGCATGAACTCTTAGCACCGCTCTTATATGTTCTCCATGTTGATGTTGAACATCTTTCTGAAGTGAGAAACACGTATGAAGACTACTTCACGGACAAATTTGATGGATTCTCTTTTCATGAAAGTGACTTGACATATAAATTTGATTTTAAGAAATTCTCAGAGTTGATGGAAGATGGGAATGGATCTGGAAAAGTTGCCGCAAATGCTAGCAGCCTCAGTCAACTTGATCCCAATATACAAACTATTGTTTTGCTGAGCGATGCATATGGGGCTGAAGGTGAACTTGGTGTTGTCTTATCTGAGAAATTTATGGAGCATGATGCATATTGTATGTTTGATGCTCTGATGAATGGGTCTGGTGGTGCTGTTGCAATGGCAGAGTTTTTTTCTCCATCTCCTTTTGCTAGTTCACATACTGGGTTCCCACCCGTGATTGAAGCTTCTGCTGCATTGTACCATTTGCTTTCTCTGGTAGATTCATCTCTTCATACTCACCTTGTTGAGCTAGGGGTAGAACCTCAATACTTTTCACTGCGCTGGCTACGGGTCCTATTTGGGCGGGAATTTGCTCTGGAAGAACTTTTGATAGTCTGGGATGAAATATTTGCTTGTGAGAATTGCAAGCTGAATAAATTGGCAGAAAACGATGTGGATACAAGCTCTGGAGTACTTGACTCATCTAGGGGTGCATTTATCTCAGCTTTTGCAGTTTCAATGATACTTTATTTGAGATCTTCTTTGCTTGCCACTGAGAATGCTACTTCCTGCCTAAAGAGATTGCTGAATTTTCCGGACGATGTAAAACTGGAGAAACTGATTAGGAAGGCAAAATCCTTGCAGGCACTGGCAGTGGATGCAAACAACTCAAACCCACTGCTTACTCAAGCAGGAATGTTTGAAAGGAGTGAGTCAGCAGCTGTTAGAGGACATAGCCTTTCATTTGATGCCACTTCTCCAAGAACTCCCCTGACTTTAGTGCCTGATAGCTACTGGGAAGAAAAGTGGCGGAATCTACACAAAGAAGAAGAACGCAAGAAAGATGCCTTAGAAAAACAAGCTCCAAGCATCAGGAAGGGTTGGTCAGAGAAAGTGAAACTGGGCTTGTCTAGAACTGAATCTGCTCCATCCTCATCTAGTGTTGATAAGAGGAAAAAGGACCCAAAACTATCTGTTAGGAGAAATTTGTTGGAAGATCTGGCCCGGCAGCTTGGAGCTGATGAAGACACACAGAGCATTATGGATGATGAACGTGCAGATGTGAAAGATCAAGGGGTGGAAGATGGCCAGGATTTTAATGATAAATTTGCTTGTACAACTGAGCAGACATGTTTGAGTGGTAATGCAGGTAGTGAAGAGAACTCTTCTATTTTCTCTGATCCACCAAGCCCTATAAATGGGGTTAATGATCATGGAAATGAATCAGGGAGAAGTAGTGTTGCTTCAAATTCATCAATTGATGAACATGATGGTGGTACAAATACAGCAGAACTTTGTGCACATAATCCAGAAGGCTTACCTCTTCCAGTGTCTGATTCACCTGATGATGTCTCTTTAGAGGCCAGTCCAAATGATCAGACTGCTGCAGAAAAATCAACAGTTGGCTTGAAAGAAAGGAAGCTGCTATCTAATAGTAAATTTCAATGGCTATGGAAATTTGGACGGGGTGGTGGTGAAGGAATACCTGAGAAAGGGCAAGTCTCTGAGGCAAATAAAGGTTGCAGCAACAGGTTTGATCATGATAGTGTTACTCGCTGTTCTGCATCTAATGGAGGAGTCATTTTGTCTTCTGAAAGTAGCAAAGGGGAGACTGTTGACCAGAATGTCATGCTCACTTTGAGAAATCTTGGGCAGTCCATGCTTGAGAATATCCAGGTATTACCAAGTATCTTTGATCTTAATACTAATCTGATTGAACATTTATTGGTTCAAATCTATTGGCCTCTTATTACCCCACTAATTTGCTTGTTACCAAACCCAATTTAATGGAATACCGTGATGTTTTGATGAGATGATGGCATGCCGAAAAACTTACTGATTGTTTCTCCTGCGAACATGTTACCGAAAGCAGAATAAATTTTTGCTTGGTTTCAGGGTAAAGATGTCATAGAGGAATTTAATGAGAAAATGATACTAGTTGGTTCCATTTACTACTATCTCTGCTTGTTCTCAGATGCTTCTAATTTTCAAAGCAGAATTGGATGCTGAAAGCATCTTTTTTATGTTGCTTCTCATTTTCAGCCTTTTTTTTCCCCCTAAAAAGGTGTTTGAAGCAGTATTTGAAAAGCAATTGTGAACAGAAGAAAATAGCTTTTCGAAAGTAATAGCTAGAATCTCGCATCTAGAATCAATCAAAGATAGGCTCTGTGATTTCTCCAGAATCTTTTGGCTTGGTAAAAGCATATGAGAATACTACCTGCCCTTTGGAAGTAAAATAAAGATACGAAGCATAACAAAATTTAGTGAACAGGAAAATGAAGTGGTCTGCGCAAGTTCTGGTCTTCTTTATGCTTCTGTATCTCCGATAAATTTTATTGCTTCATAAGTAGGAAATGATTGCCTTGATGACTAGATTCCAAAACTGATTTTGAATCTTTTGTTTCCAATTGCTTTTCCACAAGGTTTGATAGATAACAATGGTAATGTCTTGCAGGTGATCGAATCAGTTTTCCAGCAAGATCGAGCTCAAGCAGCGCCCGCCAAAAACGTTCTTGTCGGTAAAGGACAAGTTACAGCTAGGTCAGCCTTGAAAGAGCTTCGGAAGATTAGCAATCTTTTGTCTGAAATGTGAGCTGGGAATTATCTGTCAACTTTGTACATACGATTTTTTTTGTAATTACTACATCCTGAGTGCAAAATAAAGACCATTCATCGGCTTTTTATACCTCTTTCACGTCTGGTCATACCAATTTTGTAATGTATCAAGACTGTTATGTAAATACAGATTTGTTTCAATAAAATTTGATCAATATTGTTAAAGTTTGGAGAGCAGCAAGTACCAAAATTAGTCCAAGCAAAAATGAGTTTTGAGATGGTTTTATTTGGTTGGTTTGTTTAGGCTTTCATTATCCAGCTCAAAGGCTTGATTATTGATCATGCTTTGAGTTGATGAGCTAGTTTTACTTGGTTCATAATTTCAAGATTTCATGTGCTGATTGCATGTATGGTACGCATTCACTACGCAACAGCCATGGCCTAGACTAACTCCATAAAATTTGAGAATTTCAGTTAGGAAAATATTCAAGTTTGACAAAAAAAAAAATAATAATAATAATAAAGCAAAGAGAGAGAGAGAGAGAGGCCCATTTCCATCTGGGAAACTTTACCATACGAACCCATCAATCATCAACTACTCAAAAACTAGCTTGAGAAACTACTCAATCACGAGCATTTGAGATTGAGATCATTACCTACTTTCCAAATGCTAAAAAGAGTACTTTTCGTTAAGTACTCTTTATTATTTTTTGTACTTTAAGTGACCATTTACACTATGTTGACAAACATTTGGGTGGTTAGTGTTGTGGTTATTATCATTATTATTGTTGTATCTTTGGTTTCTTTGGCAATACATAATTAGTGCACATTTTGTTGGTATGGGAGGGATACATTTTATTTAAGGTTGATTCTTTGATTACTATTCTACTAAATGAGGGAGGCGTAACTTTTTCTTTATTTGTAAGGTAAGCAGTGGAGGTGGGTGCCCGTCCCACAGGAAGAAACATGGGATAAGGGGGATGCGA